>NC_069501.1:893101138-893303638 GCF_027579735.1 Bombina bombina | reverse complement strand
CTGAGAAACGTATTCAAAACCTTACACATGAAATTCTATATATGGGAAAACATGCAGCAAATGGTAAATTTTACACTTGTATTGTAAAGTAAAAACTCTGGAATAGAAAAATGTGAAATTTAATGAATTACTAAATAAAGTTATCACCGAATGGTGCAGCATACTCTGTTAGTAGTTATCTGTGTGCTAACCAGTGTATTACAAGACTTGTGTACGATTGTCCTGTTCTGTACAAATATACTGTATACGTGCTGATTTTACACCAATGAATTACAAGAGATCTTGCACTACACACAAGCAGATCCCTCAATGTCTAGTTGTTCTATACAATACAAAATATATTACATTTTATTTTCAACCTATTATAAAAACAGTAGTAAATTGCTCAGTAGATCTGACATCTTACGACTTCTTGTTTTCAAACTTCAATGTGTATTACAAACATTTTATGGTAACTAAATTAAAGGGGTCTCACTTTTTGGATCCTTTCCTATTAACCCCTTCTAAGATGTGATGTGATCAGCTCATAGCCAACCTTGGTCTTTACCCCAATCATGTGATTGATTTAAGGTGCTACGGTCAATAATAAAGGCCAATGCACTGCAAATGTCAACTGTTAAATGGCTGTAATTTCTATGGCAATCGCCTGCTACCTAAAGAGACAATAGACTACTTATTTGAAAATAAGCAATATCCTCGTTCATGTGAGGTATGTTGTGTAATGTGTTGTGTGTCCATTAGGTATGTAATTGTCACCCTACAAATGACAGGTGTATGATACATGGCTTTCAAAACTAGGGTCTTGTTTATCTCTGTTATATGGTAGAATATGGCCCCTATCAAAACACTGCACCGGTATGTAACTGGTAGATTTTCAATAATTTGTTTTCCACATTTTTTTTTAAACAAATAGAAAAATTTGAACTGATGTAAAAATGTGTAAATTAACTAAACAAATGAATACATAGAAATTTGATTTGTTCATGAACAAATGTTGCCAAAATAAGTTCACATTTGTTATTTGTTTGGCCAAAAAAAAAAAAAAACAATTTATAATTACCTGATAAATTTATTTCTCTTGTGGTGTATCCAGTCCACGGATCATCCATTACTTGTGGGATATTCTTATTGTGGAAAAAGTATGAAGCGAAGACCAAGTCGCCGCCTTGCAAATCTGTTCAACAGAAGCCTCATTTTTAAAGGCCCAAGTGGAAGCCACAGCTCTAGTAGAATAAGCTGTAATCCTTTCAGGAGGCTGCTGTCCAGCAGTCTCATAGGCTAAGCAGATTATGCTTCTTAGCCAAAAGGAAAGAGAGGTTGCCGAAGCCTTTTGACCTCTCCTCTGTCCAGAGTAAACCACAAACAAAGCAGATGTTTGACGAAAATCTTTAGTAGCTTGTAAGTAAAACTTTAAAGCACGAACCACGTCCAGATTATGTAAAAGACGTTCCTTCTTTGAAGATGGATTAGGACACAATGATGGAACAACAATCTCTTGATTGATATTCTTAGTAGATACCACCTTAGGCAAAAACCCAGGTTCTGTACGCAGAACTACCTTATCTGTATGGAAGATCAGATAAGGAGAATCACATTGTAAAGCAGATAACTCGGAGACTCTACGAGCCGAGGAAATAGCCATCAAAAAAAGAACTTTCCAAGATAAAAGTTTGATATCTATGGAATGAAGAGGTTCAAACGGAACCCCTTGAAGAACTTTAAGAACCAAATTTAAGCTCCATGGAGGAGCAACAGGTTTAAACACAGGCTTGATTCTAACCAACGCCTGACAAAACGCCTGAACGTCTGGAACATCCGCCAGACGCTTGTGCAAAAGAATAGACAGAGCAGAAATCTGTCCCTTCAAAGAACTAGCTGATAATCCTTTTTCCAAACCCTCTTGGAGAAAAGATAATATCCTGGGAATCCTAACCTTACTCCATGAGTAACTTTTGGATTCACACCAATACAGATATTTACGCCATATCTTATGGTAGATTTTCCTGGTGACAGGCTTTCGTGCCTGTATTAAGGTATCAATGACTGACTCGGAGAAGCCACGCTTTGATAAAATCAAGCGTTCAATCTCCAGGCAGTCAGTCTCAGAGAAATTAGATTTGGATGATTGAAAGGACCTTGTAGTAGAAGGTCTCGTCTCAAAGGCAGAGTCCAAGGTGGAAAGGATGACATGTCCACTAGGTCTGCATACCAGGTCCTGCGTGGCCACGCAGGTGCTATCAAGATCACCGATGCTCTCTCCTGCTTGATTTTGGCAATCAGTCGAGGGAGCAGAGGAAACGGTGGAAACACGTAAGCCAGGTTGAAAGACCAAGGCGCTGCTAGAGCATCTATCAGCGTCGCTTCCGGGTCCCTGGACCTGGATCCGTAATAAGGAAGCTTGGCGTTCTGGCGAGACGCCATGAGATCCAGTTCTGGTTTGCCCCAACGATGAATCAATTGAGCAAACACCTCCGGATGGAGTTCCCACTCCCCCGGATGAAAAGTCTGACGACTTAGAAAATCCGCCTCCCAGTTCTCTACACCTGGGATATGGATCGCTGATAGGTGGCAAGAGTGTCTCTCTGCCCAGCGAATTATTTTGGAGACTTCTAACATTGCTAGGGAACTCCTTGTTCCCCCTTGATGGTTGAAGTAAGCCACAGTCGTGATGTTGTCCGACTGAAATCTAAAGAACCTCAGGGTTGTTAACTGAGGCCAAGCTTGAAGAGCATTGAATATTCAATTCCAGAATATTTATTGGGAGGAGTTTCTCCTCCTGAGTCCACGATCCCTGAGCCTTCAGGGAGTTCCAGACTGCACCCCAACCTAGAAGGCTGGCATCTGTCGTTACAATTGTCCAATCTGGCCTGCGAAAGGTCATACCTTTGGACAGATGGACCCGAGATAGCCACCAGAGGAGACAATCTCTGGTCTCTTGATCCAGATTTAGTAGAGGGGACAAATCTGTGTAATCCCCATTCCACTGACTGAGCATGCATAGTTGCAGCGGTCTGAGATGTAGGCGCGCAAACGGTACTATGTCCATTGCCGCTACCATTAAGCCGATTACTTCCATGCACTGAGCCACCGAAGGGCGCGGAATAGAATGGAGAACACGGCAAGAATTTAGAAGTTTTGATAACCTGGACTCCGTCAGGTAAATTTTCATTTCTACAGAATCTATCAGAGTCCCTAGGAAGGAGACTCTTGTGAGTGGGGACAGAGAACTCTTTTCCTCATTCACTTTCCACCCATGCGACCTCAGAAATGCCAGAACTATGTCCGTATGGGACTTGGCAATCTGGAAGTTTGACACCTGTATCAGGATGTCGTCTAGATAAGGGGCCACTGCTATGCCCCGCGGCCTTAGGACCGCCAGAAGCGACCCCAGAACCTTTGTAAAAATTCATGGGGCTGTAGCTAACCCGAAGGGAAGAGCCACAAACTGGTAATGCCTGTCCAGAAAGGCAAACCTTAGGAACCGATGATGATCTTTGTGTATCGGAATGTGAAGGTAAGCATCCTTTAAATCCACGGTAGTCATATATTGACCCTCCTGGATCATAGGTAGGATGGTCCGAATAGTTTCCATTTTGAATGATGGAACTCTGAGGAATTTGTTTAAGATCTTTAGATCCAAGATTGGTCTGAAGGTTCCCTCTTTTTTGGGAACCACAAACAGATTTGAGTAAAATCCCTGTCCCTGTTCCTCCTTTGGAACTGGATGGATCACTCTCATAACTAGAAGGTCTTGCACACAGTGTAAGAATGCCTCTTTCTTTATCTGGTTCACAGATAATCGTGAAAGGTGAAATCTCCCTTGTGGAGGGAAAGCCTTGAAGTCCAGAAGATACCCCCTGAGATATAATCTCCAACGCCCAGGGATCCTGAACATCTCTTGCCCACGCCTGGACGAAGAGAGAAAGTCTGCCCCCTACTAGATCCGTTACCGGATAGGGGGCCGTTCCTTCATGCTGTCTTAGAGGCAGCAGCAGGCTTTTTGGCCTGCTTGCCTTTGTTCCAGGACTGGTTAGGTTTCCAGGCCGTCTTGGACTGAGCAAAAGTTCCCTCTTGTTTTGTAGCAGAGGAAGTTGATGCTGCACTTGCCTTGAAGTTTCGAAAGGCACGAAAATTAGACTGTTTGGCCCTTGATTTGGACCTGTCCTGAGGAAGGGCATGACCTTTACCTCCAGTAATGTCAGCAATAATTTCCTTCAAACCAGGCCCGAATAGGGTCTGTCCCTTGAAGGGAATGTTAAGTAGTTTAGACTTTGAAGTCACGTCAGCTGACCAAGATTTAAGCCATAGCGCCCTGTGCGCCTGGATGGCAAATCCAGAATTCTTAGCCGTTAGTTTAGTCAAATGAACAATAGCATCCGAAACAAAAGATTTAGCTAGCTTAAGTGCTCTAAGCTTGTTAAGTATGTCATCCAATGGAGTCGTTGCCTGTAAAGCCTCTTCTAGAGACTCAAACCAGAACGCCGCAGCAGCAGTGACAGGAGCAATGCATGCAAGGGGCTGCAGGATAAAACCTTGTTGAATAAACATTTTCTTAAGGTAACCCTCTAATTTTTTATCCATAGGATCTGAAAAAGCACAACTGTCCTCGACAGGGATATTAGTACGCTTTGCTAAAGTAGAAACTGCTCCCTCCACCTTAGGGACCGTCTGCCATAAGTCCCGTGTGGTGGCGTCTATGGGAAACATTTTTCTAAAAATAGGAGGGGGGGGAAACGGCACACCGGGTCTATCCCACTCTTTATTAATAATTTCTGCAAACCTTTTAGGTATTGGAAAAACCTCAGTACACACCAGCACTGCAAAGTATTTATCCAGTCTACACAATTTCTCTGGCACTGCAATTGTGTCACAGTCATTCAGAGCAGCTAAAACCTCCCTAAGCAGTACACGGAGGTTAAGCTTAAATTTAAAAGTATAAATATCAGAATCAGGTTTCCCTGAGTCAGAGATATCACCCACAGACTGAAGCTCTCCTTCCTCAGCTTCTGCATATTGTGAGGCAGTATCAGACATGGACCTTAAAGCGTCTGTATGCTCTGTATTACGCCTAACACCAGAGCTATCTCGCTTTCCTCTAAATTCAGGCAGCCTGGCTAATACCGCTGACAGTGTATTATCCATGACTGCCGTCATGTCTTGTAAAGTAATCGCTATGGGCGTCCTTGATGTACTTGGCGCCATTTGAGCATGAGTCCCTTGAGCGGGAGTCAAAGGGTCTGACACGTGGGGAGAGTTAATCGGCATAACTTCCCCCTCGTCAGAATCCTCTGGTGATACATTTTTTAAAGACAAAAGCTGATCTTTATTGTTTAAAGTGAAATCAATACATTTAGTACACATTCTCATATGGGGTTCCACCATGGCTTTTAAACATAATGAACAAGGAGTTTCCTCTATGTCATGTTTGTACAGACTAGCAATGAGACTAGCAAGCTTGGAAAACACTTTAAATCAAGATAACAAGCAAATATAAAAAACTGTACTGTGCCTTTAAGAGAAACAAATTTTGTCAAAATTTGAAAAACAGTGAAAAAAGGCAGTAAATCAAACGAAATTTTTACAGTGTATGCAATAGGTTAGCAGAGCATTGCACCCACTTGCAAATGGATGATTAACCCCTTAATGCAAAAAACGGAAAACGGAATTTAAACAGTCACAACTGCCACAGCTCTACTGTGGCCCTACCTTCCTCAATAAATGACTTTTGAAGCCTTTAGAGCCCTTCAGAGATGTCCTATAGCATGCAGGGGACTGCTGAGGGAAGCTGAATGTCTCTGTCTGTAATTTTAACTGCGCAAAAAAAGCGCTAAAATAGGCCCCTCCCACTCATACTACAACAGTGGAAAGCCTCAGGAAACTGTTTCTAGGCAAAAATCAAGCCAGCCATGTGGAAAAAACTAGGCCCCAATAAAGTTTTATCACCAAAGCATATATAAAAACGATTAAACATGCCAGCAAACGTTTTATATTGCCATTTTATAAGAGTATATATCTCTGATAGTAAGCCTGATACAAGTCGCTATTAAATCACTGTATTTAGGCTTAACTTACATTAATCCGGTATCAGCAGCATTTTCTAGTCCCTAGAAAAACTTAAAACTGCACATACCTCATAGCAGGATAACCTGCACGCCATTCTCCCTCTGAAGTTACCTCACTCCTCAGACATAAGTGAGAACCGCAGTGGATCTTAGTTACAAGCTGCTAAGATCATAGAAAACGCAGGCAGATTCTTCTTCTAAATACTGCCTGAGATAAAATAGTTGTACATGCAATCCACCAGCACTTGTAGGTATAAAAAGTATCTTTTATTGAAGTCAATAGTCAAGTTAAAACAAGCAACGTTTCGTGACCCTATGTCACTTAGTCATGCTTTCTGTTACATATTAACAAGTTGAGCCTTTTAAACATTTGCTTTCTCGCGCCAAACTGTTGCCCATAATGGACTCCTGGCGCCATCTACTGGTACATTTTTATATTACATCTCATAATGCTTTCTACCATTTTCATAGACAACTTGTGTAACAATTAAAAACAAGTCACTGAATATAAATTTATATAGCAGCAAACAATATATTATAGAGCTATGTAACTTAATGTTGTCACACTTTACTGTGTTGTGACAAGGATGGCTTGCACTAATATACTATTAAATTACTAAAAGAAAGGTGGGGAAGTAAGGGTCATTTCACAAAAAACATGATAGGTCAAAGTCCCTATTTAACCCTTTAGGTGCCATGGATTCCATTTTATAAATCCACCACACTTCCCTTTGTTTAAGCAGCTGTTCTCGATCTGATCCATACAAGTGCTGGTGGATTGCATGTACAACATTTATATATTGAGGAATTGCAGTTTTTCCTTACCTCCGTGCACACTCAGTGGTGCTGTATTCATTTATGGATTTGGATTATCTGAGATAAAATAGTACAACTCCGGTACTATTGGAAAATAAACTTTTGATTGAAGAAAAAACTAACTATATTTTACCACTCTCCTCTTACTTCCTCCATCTTTGTTGAGAGTTGCAAGAGAATGACTGGATATGACAATTAGGGGAGGAGCTATATAGCAGCTCTGCTGTGGGTGTCCTCTTGCAACTTCCTGTTGGGAAGGAGAATACCCCACAAGTAATGGATGATCCGTGGACTGGATACACCTTACAAGAGAAAAATAGTTGTGCATGTCTAGTAACTTACACAGGTGATCACAACCACCTTTTTAACTATGATCAGCTGCATCCAAAGGAGACAGGTCTCCCCCCTTTTGATCACCTGTATCTTACAGGGTATGAAGCAAAACATCCTTTATCCAATGAGGGGTCCCATGTTTCTGTAAGTGTTATGGGTGCAGTGATGCAGACTTTTAAAAAAATCTAACCCCACCTACAGCTTTTGAAAACAAATTCTCTGCTGCAGGAATTCATTTATCCTCGGTAAGTCATTGTGCACATACATGGTAAAAGACACTGGGACTTCCTGCTGGAGCTCATGAAGGGGAAGGAGACTGCAGTCTACTTTCTCTGCTGTAGTGGGGGTGGGAGTTCCCCAAAATCTGTATCGGAACATAGACCCCCCATTTGTAGGAGTTAACTACAATAGGTTTTAAAGGTGGTTATAAGAAAGTGAATATATACAAATGGGATTTATGTTTAAAGCAGTGAGAGGCATAGAGGTTATATTTTCTTATCTCTACACAGAATCCAAGTGTAATGTACGGTAGGTCGGGGAATTTGGGGTTTTTACAAATAAAAAATATGCAATAACTGTGGCACTGTATAAATGTAAAATGACTGATAGACTTCTATAGACATTAATGTTATTAGAAATTCACAAAGAGAACCCACATAAAAGCATAAGACACTGCAAACTTAGAAAGTGACCCACATCAGTAGATAACTTCTAACAGTCTATGGGAAGAAAAAAATGTAGTGAAAAAGGTTACAAAATTAATAGATGGAATAGCTTAATATTTTTGCTTACTTATAATGTGCAAATCTTTCTCTAGATCAAAAAGGGAGATGCCACACGCATGCAAACACTTTCTTGCCAGTTTCAACTGCAGTTCCTGCTGCAATACTGGTTCTGTGCTAGTCGCAAATATTCTAACTACAAATCCGTCCTGTAACAAAAAAAAGTAGAAAAATATTGTTAATTTTTTTTTTAAATAATTTAAATCGGCAATGCAAAACACATATTTGGAAAGTGTTGGAAACGCTTCCTCTCTCACGTTATATATCCTCCCTTATTGCTAGTTTCATGTAACTATGGTCTTCATCCCAACCAGTCAGAATTCCTATGCAAAGCATTGTATGGCAGCTTGAGTGAATTGTTTATTTAATATGTTTGGCATAGGTTTCATGTCAATGCAAGTCATATGAACAGCCTCTGTTTGAACTATAAAAAACAAGAGCATTACATGTTTTTCAAAGGAATTTTTACATGGAGTTGAAGACTTTTTTGGATACAAAGTATATGCTTCCAAAAGCAAAAGTAAAACATTACAGCGAATTAATTCAATATGGAATGGGACTGAATAAAATGTCTGAAATAAAGGATTTTTTAAATTAATTATTCATATCAATGATTGTGCAATTAACAATTTCATATTATATTCAGTAATTGGATACTATACTTAGATCTGTAGAAGAACATACCAACTGCCTTTTTGCTTAATTCAGTCGATAGACAAGCAAAACCCGAAATTTGAAAAGAACAGGAGAATTGAGTTTGCCCTCAAATTACTCAGAGCCATAGGCACAAATAAAATATTCTGTGCTGGACAAGGTGAGCCAATGGATTAAACATTAAAGGACCAATAAATACAGTAGATTTTAATAATCAACAAATGCATCATAAAAAGACAATGCAACAGCACTTTCTCTGAACTTCAAATATTAGATTTTTTTCTGACAAATTTCAGTTAAGTCTATTTCCACCCCTTCTGTATCATTGAGGTATACAATTCTCACATATCTGGTTGACCTGGCATACTGGAACAGATATGCAAAATAAACAAATATATGTAGCTAGTTAGATATCAGAAACTGACTCCTCTTAAGACATAATAATGGCGACAGAAACAGTTTGCTCCATATTTGTACTTGTATAACAGTATACAACAGCTTATATAATAAATAGTACAGAGGAAACCTGGTAGAGGGCGCTCTACACTATAATAATACTCAGACACTTGTACAATCTCCAAATGTAAAGTTTGGTTTTAACATGCCCCAAGAAATAAGTGTAGCCCGTAAGAATGCCAATTAAAACTGTTTTTCACAACAAAGAATTTTTTTCTCTCCAAATTTTGCTATATATCTTCCATGTGTCAGGTTTTCTAGCATGAATTAAGTTATTTATCACAGCATCTCAGAAACCTTGCTCTTTCAATATTATGCATTCAATCTCCAAGCCATCAAGATGAGAGAGATCTTAATAAAATGAAAAGGTTGTGACAAGATACCACAGAGGAGAGCTGGACATTTGTACTAAGTCTGCAAACTAAGTTCTGCAAGCCCAACCTGGCGCTTTTAGGATTACTATTAGAGCAGCAACAACTAATCGTCATAATCGATAATAATCTATTAAGAAAATAGTTGTCAACCACTCTCAATCGATTAGTTGGTTTGCAATTAGTTGGTCTGTGCCCAACACCAGCTGCTTCACTCCATTAACTCCTGCACATGGTATTGCATTTTATGGTTATTTCCTTAGCCTAAAGGACGTCTACAGATGTTTACTTTTCACTTTTTCAGGACAGTATAAGTTTACAACTACCCCTGGCTTATGTGCAATTCAGATATAATAGTTATCATTTGGATTGTTTATATTAAATCAGGTAATTTGGAACTATGCTTTGCATGATATAGTGCCAAGCTTGTTCTTTACACCTAGCCCCTAGATTGATGTGAGTTATTTAAATTGATGTGCACTATTATCTGTTTGCACAATTATTAGCGTATTGCTTGCTATTGCTGATTACTGTATATGTACTGTATAAATAAATGTGTAAGGCTTTGACCTGTTATTGATATATAGTCCTTAGCGCTTTTGATTTGATTTTTATTGTTTTTTTTTATATTTTTAATAAATTGTGATAATATGTACCAGATTCAACCTTTATAAGTATATATCTGTTATTTTTAGAGCGGACTAGATATTTTCCCCTAACCTTTTAGCTGGTTATTTACCATTGCGTATAGATATTCAAGATATTTTTTTTATGTTAGAATGAAGTCAAGGGTTACTTTATTGAGAAGTCCCTTGCCAAGGTGGAAAACTCTTTGCATTGGTGAAGAGCTAACAAAGATAAATATCCCACTTTGGTGAAATTGGCAAAACCCTACTTAAGGGATACTGAACCCAAATTTTTTCTTTCATGATTCAGATAAAGCATGCAATTTTAAGCAACTTTCTAATTTACTTCTATTATCAATTTTTCTTTGTTCTTTTGCTATCTTTATTTGAAAAAGAAGGCATCTAAGCTAAGGAGCCAGCGAATTTTTGGTTCAGTACCATGGACAGCACTTGTTTATTGGTGCTGTCCAATCAGCAAGGACAACCCAGGTTGTTCACCAAAAATGGGCCGGCATCTAAACATTCTTGCTTTTCAAATAAACATACTAAGAGAATGAAGAAAATATGATAATAGGAGTAAATTAGAAAGTTGCTTAAAATTGCATGCTCTATCTGAATCACAAAATAAAAAATTTGGGTTCAGAGTCCCTTTATGCATCTCAAGCACCTTAACACCATCTGAGTGCCTCTTCTCTGCTGCAGGAAATATAGCTGCAAACAGAGAACCAGCCTTCGCAAGAAGCATGTCGACATGTTGAGATTTTTGCATTTCAATGTAAGGTTTCTGAAAGAGTGAATAACAGAATGTTATTAACAGTGTTAGGTCTAACTCTTTATAGTTCTACCTCCTTTCAAACAGTTTGTGGTTTTGCTTTGCTTAATTATAAAACTGTTCTGCTGCTTAAAAATTGGATAAACAGTTGTGTTAATATAAAGTTTTAGTCTGAAGTTTATATTTGTAACACTCAGTATGTGGATTTTATTTAAAAACAGAATTTATGTTTACCTGATAAATTACTTTCTCCAACGGTGTGTCCGGTCCACGGCGTCATCCTTACTTGTGGGATATTCCCTTCCCCAACAGGAAATGGCAAAGAGCCCAGCAAAGCTGGTCACATGATCCCTCCTAGGCTCCGCCTACCCCAGTCATTCGACCGACGTTAAGGAGGAATATTTGCATAGGAGAAACCATATGGTACCGTGGTGACTGTAGTTAAAGAAAATAAATTATCAGACCTGATTAAAAAAACCAGGGCGGGCCGTGGACCGGACACACCGTTGGAGAAAGTAATTTATCAGGTAAACATAAATTCTGTTTTCTCCAACATAGGTGTGTCCGGTCCACGGCGTCATCCTTACTTGTGGGAACCAATACCAAAGCTTTAGGACACGGATGAAGGGAGGGAGCAAATCAGGTCACCTAAATGGAAGGCACCACGGCTTGCAAAACCTTTCTCCCAAAAATAGCCTCAGAAGAAGCAAAAGTATCAAACTTGTAAAATTTGGTAAAAGTGTGCAGTGAAGACCAAGTCGCTGCCCTACATATCTGATCAACAGAAGCCTCGTTCTTGAAGGCCCATGTGGAAGCCACAGCCCTAGTGGAATGAGCTGTGATTCTTTCGGGAGGCTGCCGTCCGGCAGTCTCGTAAGCCAATCTGATGATGCTTTTAATCCAAAAAGAGAGAGAGGTAGAAGTTGCTTTTTGACCTCTCCTTTTACCGGAATAAACAACAAACAAGGAAGATGTTTGTCTAAAATCCTTTGTAGCATCTAAATAGAATTTTAGAGCGCGAACAACATCCAAATTGTGCAACAAACGTTCCTTCTTCGAAACTGGTTTCGGACACAGAGAAGGTACGATAATCTCCTGGTTAATGTTTTTGTTAGAAACAACTTTTGGAAGAAAACCAGGTTTAGTACGTAAAACCACCTTATCTGCATGGAACACCAGATAAGGAGGAGAACACTGCAGAGCAGATAATTCTGAAACTCTTCTAGCAGAAGTAATTGCAACTAAAAACAAAACTTTCCAAGATAATAACTTAATATCAACGGAATGCAAGGGTTCAAACGGAACCCCCTGAAGGACTGAAAGAACTAAATTGAGACTCCAAGGAGGAGTCAAAGGTTTGTAAACAGGCTTAATTCTAACCAGAGCCTGAACAAAAGCTTGAACATCTGGCACAGCGGCCAGCTTTTTGTGAAGTAACACAGACAAGGCAGAAATCTGTCCCTTCAGGGAACTTGCAGATAAACCTTTTTCCAATCCTTCTTGAAGGAAGGATAGAATCCTAGGAATCTTAACCTTGTCCCAAGGGAATCCTTTAGATTCACACCAACAGATATATTTTTTCCAAATTTTGTGGTAAATCTTTCTAGTTACAGGCTTTCTGGCCTGAACAAGAGTATCGATAACAGGATCTGAGAACCCTCGCTTCGATAAGATCAAGCGTTCAATCTCCAAGCAGTCAGCTGGAGTGAAACCAGATTCGGGTGTTCGAACGGACCCTGAACAAGAAGGTCTCGTCTCAAAGGTAGCTTCCAAGGTGGAGCCGATGACATATTCACCAGATCTGCATACCAAGTCCTGCGTGGCCACGCAGGAGCTATCAAGATCACCGACGCCCTCTCCTGATTGATCCTGGCTACCAGCCTGGGGATGAGAGGAAACGGCGGGAACACATAAGCTAGTTTGAAGGTCCAAGGTGCTACTAGTGCATCCACTAGAGCCGCCTTGGGATCCCTGGATCTGGACCCGTAGCAAGGAACTTTGAAGTTCTGACGAGAGGCCATCAGATCCATGTCTGGAATGCCCCACAGCTGAGTGACTTGGGCAAAGATTTCCGGATGGAGTTCCCACTCCCCCGGATGTAATGTCTGACGACTCAGAAAATCCGCTTCCCAATTTTCCACTCCTGGGATGTGGATAGCAGACAGGTGGCAGGAGTGAAACTCCGCCCATAGAATGATTTTGGTCACTTCTTCCATCGCCAGGGAACTCCTTGTTCCCCCCTGATGGTTGATGTACGCAACAGTTGTCATGTTGTCTGATTGAAACCGTATGAACTTGGCCCTCGCTAGCTGAGGCCAAGCCTTGAGAGCATTGAATATCGCTCTCAGTTCCAGAATATTTATCGGTAGAAGAGATTCTTCCCGAGACCAAAGACCCTGAGCTTTCAGGGATCCCCAGACCGCGCCCCAGCCCATCAGACTGGCGTCGGTCGTGACAATGACCCACTCTGGTCTGCGGAATGTCATCCCTCGTGACAGGTTGTCCAGGGACAGCCACCAACGGAGTGAGTCTCTGGTCCTCTGATTTACTTGTATCTTCGGAGACAAGTCTGTATAGTCCCCATTCCACTGACTGAGCATGCACAGTTGTAATGGTCTTAGATGAATGCGTGCAAAAGGAACTATGTCCATTGCCGCTACCATCAACCCGATCACTTCCATGCACTGAGCTATGGAAGGAAGAGGAACGGAATGAAGTATCCGACAAGAGTCTAGAAGTTTTGTTTTTCTGGCCTCTGTCAGAAAAATCCTCATTTCTAAGGAGTCTATTATGGTTCCCAAGAAGGGAACCCTTGTTGACGGAGATAGAGAACTCTTTTCCACGTTCACTTTCCATCCGTGAGATCTGAGAAAGGCCAGGACAATGTCCGTGTGAGCCTTTGCTTGAGGAAGGGACGACGCTTGAATCAGAATGTCGTCCAAGTAAGGTACTACAGCAATGCCCCTTGGTCTTAGCACAGCTAGAAGGGACCCTAGTACCTTTGTGAAAATCCTTGGAGCAGTGGCTAATCCGAAAGGAAGCGCCACGAACTGGTAATGTTTGTCCAGGAATGCGAACCTCAGGAACCGATGATGTTCCTTGTGGATAGGAATATGTAGATACGCATCCTTTAAATCCACCGTGGTCATGAATTGACCTTCCTGGATGGAAGGAAGAATTGTTCGAATGGTTTCCATCTTGAACGATGGAACCTTGAGAAACTTGTTTAAGATCTTGAGATCTAAGATTGGTCTGAACGTTCCCTCTTTCTTGGGAACTATAAACAGATTGGAGTAGAACCCCATCCCTTGTTCTCTTAATGGAACAGGATGAATCACTCCCATTTTTAACAGGTCTTCTACACAATGTAAGAATGCCTGTCTTTTTATGTGGTCTGAAGACAACTGAGACCTGTGGAACCTCCCCCTTGGGGGAAGTCCCTTGAATTCCAGGAGATAACCTTGGGAGACTATTTCTAGCGCCCAAGGATCCAGAACATCTCTTGCCCAAGCCTGAGCGAAGAGAGAGAGTCTGCCCCCCACCAGATCCGGTCCCGGATCGGGGGCCAACATTTCATGCTGTCTTGGTAGCAGTGGCAGGTTTCTTGGCCTGCTTTCCCTTGTTCCAGCCTTGCATTGGTCTCCAAGCTGGCTTGGCTTGAGAAGAATTACCCTCTTGCTTAAAGGACGTAGCACTTTGGGCTGGTCCGTTTCTACGAAAGGGACGAAAATTAGGTTTATTTTTTGCCTTGAAAGGCCGATCCTGAGGAAGGGCGTGGCCCTTACCCCCAGTGATATCAGAGATAATCTCTTTCAAGTCAGGGCCAAACAGCGTTTTCCCCTTGAAAGGAATGTTAAGTAGCTTGTTCTTGGAAGACGCATCAGCCGACCAAGATTTCAACCAAAGCGCTCTGCGCGCCACAATAGCAAACCCAGAATTCTTAGCCGCTAACCTAGCCAATTGCAAAGTGGCGTCTAGGGTGAAAGAATTAGCCAATTTGAGAGCATTGATTCTGTCCATAATCTCCTCAAAAGGAGGAGAATCACTATCGACCGCCTTTATCAGCTCATCGAACCAGAAACATGCGGCTGTAGCGACAGGGACAATGCATGAAATTGGTTGTAGAAGGTAACCCTGCTGAACAAACATCTTTTTAAGCAAACCTTCTAATTTTTTATCCATAGGATCTTTGAAAGCACAACTATCCTCTATGGGTATAGTGGTGCGTTTGTTTAAAGTGGAAACCGCTCCCTCGACCTTAGGGACTGTCTGCCATAAGTCCTTTCTGGGGTCGACCATAGGAAACAATTTTTTAAATATGGGGGGAGGGACGAAAGGAATACCGGGCCTTTCCCATTCTTTATTAACAATGTCCGCCACCCGCTTGGGTATAGGAAAAGCTTCTGGGAGCCCCGGCACCTCTAGGAACTTGTCCATTTTACATAGTTTCTCTGGGATGACCAACTTGTCACAATCATCCAGAGTGGATAATACCTCCTTAAGCAGAATGCGGAGATGTTCCAACTTAAATTTAAATGCAATCACATCAGGTTCAGCTTGTTGAGAAATGTTCCCTGAATCAGTAATTTCTCCCTCAGACAAAACCTCCCTGGCCCCATCAGACTGGGTTAGGGGCCCTTCAGAAATATTATTATCAGCGTCGTCATGCTCTTCAGTATCTAAAACAGAGCAGTCGCGCTTACGCTGATAAGTGTTCATTTTGGCTAAAATGTTTTTGACAGAATTATCCATTACAGCCGTTAATTGTTGCATAGTAAGGAGTATTGGCGCGCTAGATGTACTAGGGGCCTCCTGAGTGGGCAAGACTCGTGTAGACGAAGGAGGGAATGATGCAGTACCATGCTTACTCCCCTCACTTGAGGAATCATCTTGGGCATCATTGTCATTGTCACATAAATCACATTTATTTAAATGAATAGGAATTCTGGCTTCCCCACATTCAGAACACAGTCTATCTGGTAGTTCAGACATGTTAAACAGGCATAAACTTGATAACAAAGTACAAAAAACGTTTAAAAATAAAACCGTTACTGTCACTTTAAATTTTAAACTGAACACACTTTATTACTGCAATTGCGAAAAAACATGAAGGAATTGTTCAAAATTCACCAAATTTTCACCACAGTGTCTTAAAGCCTTAAAAGTATTGCACACCAAATTTGGAAGCTTTAACCCTTAAAATAACGGAACCGGAGCCGTTTTGAACTTTAACCCCTTTACAGTCCCTGGTATCTGCTTTGCTGAGACCCAACCAAGCCCCAAGGGGAATACGATACCAAATGACGCCTTCAGAAAGTCTTTTCTAAGTATCAGAGCTCCTCTCACATGCGACTGCATGCCATGCCTCTCAAAAACAAGTGTGCAACACCGGCGCGAAAATGAGGCTCTGCCTATGCTTTGGGAAAGCCCCTAAAGAATAAGGTGTCTAAAACAGTGCCTGCCGATATTATTATATCAAAATACCCAGATAAAATGATTCCTCAAGGCTAAATATGTGTTAATAATCAATCGATTTAGCCCAGAAAAAGTCTACAGTCTTAATAAGCCCTTTTTGAAGCCCTTATTTACGATCGTAATAAACATGGCTTACCGGATCCCATAGGGAAAATGACAGCTTCCAGCATTACATCGTCTTGTTAGAATGTGTCATACCTCAAGCAGCAAGAGACTGCTCACTGTTCCCCCAACTGAAGTTAATTGCTCTCAACAGTCCTGTGTGGAACAGCCATGGATTTTAGTGACGGTTGCTAAAATCATTTTCCTCATACAAACAGAAATCTTCATCTCTTTTCTGTTTCAGAGTAAATAGTACATACCAGCACTATTTCAAAATAACAAACTCTTGATTGAATAATAAAAACTACAGTTAAACACTAAAAAACTCTAAGCCATCTCCGTGGAGATGTTGCCTGTACAACGGCAAAGAGAATGACTGGGGTAGGCGGAGCCTAGGAGGGATCATGTGACCAGCTTTGCTGGGCTCTTTGCCATTTCCTGTTGGGGAAGGGAATATCCCACAAGTAAGGATGACGCCGTGGACCGGACACACCTATGTTGGAGAAATATAGGAAACAATTATTGATTCTTTTTTATCCGATTAATCGAAAAAATAATCGGCCGATTAATCGATTATGAAAATAATCGTTAATTGCAGCCCTACTAACTATAGTTCTTGCTTGATTCAAGCTAACAATCTTCGAAGCAGAACATTTTTCGAAATACCTCCATCACTAGAGAACTGAGTTCCTCCTTGGTGATTGGTATTTGCCCCAGCAGTCATATTGTCAGATTGAAAACAAATATAAGACTATTCCTTAAGAATGGGACAGCTCTGAAGATCACACAAAGCTCTAACACATTTATTAGTAACCTCACCTCCTGAGGTAAACAAACTCCCTGTGCTCTCCTGGACCCCCATTACTTCATCCCAACCTAAGAGACTTGGTTCTGTCATGATTATTGTCCTGGGTAGATGAAGAAAGGATGCCCCCAGAGAAATGGACTGGAGCTTTGTCAACCACAAGAGAAAACACCTTGTCATAGGATCCAAAAGAAAATGGATTGCATCATTGACTAAACATGTAAAGTTGAATAGGTCTAATGTGAAACCAAGCAAACGGAATAGCATCTGATGCCACAATAAACTGACCTAACAATTACATAGAAAGAGCTACAATAGGTTTGGGAGATGAGTAAAGCTTTGCACAAATTGACTAGCTTTAATTTCCTTTGATCTGTTAAGGAAAGTCTCATAGAAATTGAGTTTATGACCACTCCAAGAAGGGACACCCGGAACTGTGGAGACAGGGAGCTCCTTGGAACATTGCTTCTCCAAACATGTTGATTGGGGGGGGGGGGGGATTGTTGGTATGAGAAAATGCTAAAAAGTACAGATGGCGCTTGAACCAGATATGGAGCCATCAATATACCCTGAACTCTGTTTACAAATAACAGGGTTCACAGAAGCATTGGGAAAATTCTGGGAGCAGTAGCCAGACCAAACTATAGTGGTACAAACTGGAAAGGTTTTTCCATATACTCAAATCTGAGGAAATTAAAATCCGGTTTGTGAATTAGGATATGAAGGTAGGCATCCTTCAAATCTATTGTAGACATAAATTGTCCGTGTTGAACGGGGGGGGGGGGGGGATGTATAGCGCTGATTGCTTCCATTTTGAAGATCGAAACTGAGAAATTTGTTCAAGGTTTTAGATCCACAATCTGCCTGAAAGTTCCCTCTTTTGTGGGAAAAAGGAAAATGTTGGAATAAAAACTCCAAAGGAACAGGACAAATCACTTGCATGCGTTCTAAATATTGAATATATTGAAGAGGTTTGAGCCTTTACAGGATTCTTTGGAATGTTGGACAGAGGAAACCTTCCTATGGAAAGGCCTTGATCTGAATCCTATACTATATCCCTAGGAAACAATATGCGATACTCTGGGATCTTGAATGGACCAAGCCAAGACTTTCTGAAAAAAGGTGTAATCTACCAAGAGAAGATCGGTATATAAGGGCCACACTTTCATGCCGACTTAGTTGCAGCAGAGGGCTGTTTTGACTACTTAGATTTGTTCCAACTGGAAGAGGACTTCCAGGGAGCTCTAGAAGATAATTCATTCTTTTAAAGGAGGAGGATTTTTGGTTCCTAGACTGACAAAAGAAATAAAAACAATTAGTAGACCTTCCTTTAACCTTGGATTTCATATCCTGAGGAAGAAAAGCTTTTACCTCCAGTCACGGTAGACATAATAGCATCTAGACCAGGGTCAAATAATATCTTACTCTGAAATGTTAAAGTCAAAATACTGGTCTTGGAAACCATATCAGCTGACTAACATTTTAGCCATAACGCCTTTGCCTTTCTAGACAAAACAGCTTGAGTCATATTTTTTACATTAATCCCAATAATGTCAACAGTTGCATCACAGATAAATGCAATAGCAGACATAACCAGATCTAGGCAATGTTGAAAATCCTCATCCATAGAGCCATCTGAAATCTGATAAGACAAACTGCCACACCATAGAGTAGAAGCTGCCACAATGAAGGCAATACTAATAGCAGGTATAAAAAAAAAAAAAAAAGGAAATTTATGCATACCTGAAAAATTGATTTCTTCTATGATACGACGAGTCCACAGATTCATTCTTTACTTGTGGGATATTATCCTCCTGCTAATAGGAATTGGCAAAGAGCACCACAGCAGAGCTGTCTATATAGCTCCTCCCCTGACTCCACCCCCCAGTCATTCGACCGAAGGTATAGGAAGAAAAAAGAGAAACTAAAAAGGTACAGAGATGACTGAAGTTTTAAACCAAAAAATATAATCCGTCTTAAATTAACAGGGCGTGCCGTGGACTCGTCGTATCATAGAAGAAATCAATTTATCAGGTAAGCATAAATTTCCTTTTCTTCTATAAGATACGACGAGTCCACGGATTCATCCTTTACTTGTAGGATACAATACCAAAGCTACAGGACACGGATGAACGGGAGGGACAAGACAGATACCTAAACAGAGAGCACCACTGCTTGAAGAACTTTTCTCCCAAAAATAGCCTCCGAAGAAGCAAAAGTATCAAATTTGTAAAATTTGAAAAAGGTATGAAGGGAAGACCAAGTCGCAGCCTTACAAATCTGTTCAACAGAAGCATTGTTTTTAAAAGCCCATGTGAAAGCCACCGCTCTAGTGGAATGAGCTGTAATTCGTTCAGGAGGCTGCTGTCCAGCAGTCTCGTATGCCAAACGGATGATGCTTTTCAGCCAAAAAGAAAACAAAATTTATGCTTACCTGATAAATTTCTTTCTTTAGCGATGTACCGAGTCCACGGATTAATCCTAACTTGTGGGATATTGTCCTTCCTGACAGGAAGTAGCAAAGAGAGCACCACAGCAGAGCTGTCTATATAGCTCCCCCCTTAACTCCACCCCCCAGTCATTCGACCGAAGGCCAAGGAAGAAAAGGAGAAACTATAAGGTGCAGAGGTGACTGAAGTTTACATAAAAAAAATACTGTCTGTCTTGAATAGACAGGGCGGGCCGTGGACTCGGTACATTGCAAAAGAAAGAAATTTATCAGGTAAGCATAAATTTTGTTTTCTTTTGCATGATGTACCGAGTCCACGGATTCATCCTAACTTGTGGGATACCAATACCAAAGCTTTAGGACACGGATGAAGGGAGGGACCAGACAGGAACCTAAACTGAAGGCACCACTGCTTGCAAAACCTCTCCCAAAAATAGCCTCCGAAGAAGCAAAAGTATCAAATTTATAAAATTTTGAAAAGGTATGAAGCGACGACCGAGTCGTAGCCTTACAAATCTGTTCAACAGAAGCATCATTTTTAAAAGCCCATGTGGAAGCTACCGCTCTAGTAGAATGAGCTGTAATCCTTTCAGGAGGCTGCTGTCCAGCAGTCTCATAAGCCAAACGGGTGATGCTTTTCAGCCAAAAGGAAAGAAAAGTCGCTGTAGCCTTTTGACCCCTACGCTTTCCAGAATAGACAACAAACAAAGAAGATGTTTCACAAAAATCTTTGGTTGCCTGCAAATAAAATTTCAAAGCATGAACCACGTCCAAGTTGTGCAACAGACGTTCCTTCTTACAAGAAGGATTAGGACACAGAGAAGGAACAACAATTTCTTGATTGATATTCCTGTTAGTAACAACCATAGGTAGGAACCCAGGCTTGGTACGCAAAACCACCTTATCAGCATGGAACACAAGATAAGTAGAGTCACATTGTAATGCAGATAGTTCAGAAACTCTTCGAGCTGAAGAGATAGCAACTAGGAACAAAACTTTCCAAGATAAAAGCTTAATATCTATGGAATGCATGGGTTCAAACGGAACCCCCTGAAGAACTTTAAGAACTAAATTTAGACTCCATGGCAGAGCAACAGGTTTAAACACAGGCTTAATTCTAACTAAAGCCTGACAAAAAGCCCGAACGTCTGGAACATCTGCCAGACGCTTGTGCAATAAAATAGACAGAGCAGATATCTGTCCCTTTAGGGAACTAGCTGATAATCCTTTCTCCAATCCCTCATGGAGAAAAGACAAAATCCTAGGAATCCTGATTTTAGTCCAGGAGAAGCCTTTGGATTCGCACCAAAAAAAATATTTACGCCATATCTTATGATAAATTTTCCTGGTAACAGGCTTTCGAGCCTGAATCAAGGTATTAAGCGTTCAATCTCCAAGCAGTCAGTTGCAGAGAAATTAGATTTGGATGCTTGAATGGACCTTGAATCAGAAGGTCCTGTCTTAATGGCAGAGACCATGGTGGAAGGGATGACATGTCCACCAGGTCTGCATACCAAGTCCTACGTGGCCACGCAGGCGCTAACAAAATCACCTATGCTCTCTCCAAGTTTGATTCTGGCAATCAGACGTGGAAGGAGAGGGAAAGGTGGAAACACATAAGCCAGGTTGAACGATCAGGGTACTGCTAGAGCATCTATCAGTACAGCCTGAGGATCCCTTGACCTGGAGCCGTAACGAGGAAGTTTGGCGTTCTGACGAGACGCCATCAGATCCAACTCTGGTGTGCCCCATAGCCGAACCAGCTGAGCAAACTCCTCCGGATGGAGTTCCCACTCGAAAAGTCTGACGACTTAGAAAATCTGCCTCACAGTTCTCTACACCTGGGATATAGATCGCTGACAGATAGCAAGAGTGAGCCTCTGCCCATTGGATTAGCCTTGAGACCTCTATCATCGCTAAGGAACACTTTGTTCCGCCCTGGTGATTGATATAAGCCACAGTCGTGATGTTGTCCGACTGAAACCTGATGAATCTGGCCGAAGCCAGCTGAGGCCATTCCTGGAGAGCATTGAATATCGCTCTTAATTCCAGAATATTTATTGGTAGGAGAGCCTCCTCCCGAGTCCACAAACACTGAGCTTTCAGGGAATTCCAGACTGCACCCCAGCCCAGAAGACTGGCGTCTGTCGTCACTATAACCCATTCTGGCCTGAGGAAACACATTCCCTGGGACAGATGATCCTGTGACAACCACCAAAGAAGAGAGTCTCTGGTCTCTTGATCCAGATTTATCTGAGGAGATAAATCCACATAATCCCCATTCCACTGATTGAGCATGCATAGTTGAGGTGGTCCGAGATGCAAGCGAGCAAACGGAACTATGTCCATTGCCACTACCATAAGTCTGATTACATCCATACACTGAGCCACTGACGGCCGAGGAATGGAATGAAGAGCTCGGCAGGTGGACAAAATCTTTGATTTCCTGACCTTCGTCAGAAATATTTTCATGTCCACCGAGTCTATCAGAGTCCCTAGAAATTAAACTCTCGTGAGGGGGGAAGAGAACTCTTTTTTACGTTCACTTTCCACCCGTGAGACCTTAGAAAGGCCAACACTAAGTCCGTGTGAGACTTGGCTAGTTGGAAGGACGACGCTTGAATTAGAATGTCGTCTAGATAAGGCGCCACTGCTATGCCCCGTGGCCTTAGAACCGCCAGAAGGGACCCTAGCACCTTCGTGAAGATTTGCGGCGCCGTGGCCAACCCGAAAGGAAGAGCCACAAACTGATAATGCTTGTCCAGAAAGGCGAACCTGAGGAACTGGTGATGATCTTTGTGAATAGGAATGTGCAGATACGCATCCTTTAAGTCCACGGTGGTCATATATTGACCCTCCTGGATCAATGGTAAGATAGTCCGAATGGTCTCCATCTTGAAAGATGGGACTCTTAGGAATTGGTTTAGGATCTTGAGATCCAGAATTGGTCTGAAGGTTCCCTCCTTTTTGGGAACTATAAACAGATTGGAGTAGAACCCCTGCCCCTGTTCTGCTTTTGGAACTGGGCAGATCACTCCCATGGTAAAAAGGTCTTCTACACAGCGTAAGAACGCCTCTCTTTTTGTCGGGTTTACAGACAATTGAGAAAGATGGAACCCCCCCTTGGAGGGGAATCCTTGAAATCTAGAAGGTATCCCTGGGTTACAATTTTTACTGCCCAGGAATCCTGAATGTCTCTTGTCCAGGCCTGAGCAAAGAGAGAGAGTCTGCCCCCTACTAGATCCGGTCCCGGATCGGGGCCTACCCCTTCATGCTGACTTGGTGGCAGCAGCAGGCTTTTTGGCCTGTTTACCCTTGTTCCAAGACTGATTAGGTCTCCAGGTTGGCTTGGATTGAGCAAAGTTCCCCTCTTGCTTTGCAGCAGGGGAAGAGGTAGAGGGACCACTCTTGAAGTTTCGAAAACAGAATTTATGTTTACCTGATAAATTACTTTCTCCAACGGTGTGTCCGGTCCACGGCGTCATCCTTACTTGTGGGATATTCTCTTCCCCAACAGGAAATGGCAAAGAGCCCAGCAAAGCTGGTCACATGATCCCTCCTAGGCTCCGCCTACCCCAGTCATTCGACCGACGTTAAGGAGGAATATTTGCATAGGAGAAACCATATGATACCGTGGTGACTGTAGTTAAAGAAAATAAATTATCAGACCTGATTAAAAAACCAGGGCGGGCCGTGGACCGGACACACCGTTGGAGAAAGTAATTTATCAGGTAAACATAAATTCTGTTTTCTCCAACATAGGTGTGTCCGGTCCACGGCGTCATCCTTACTTGTGGGAACCAATACCAAAGCTTTAGGACACGGATGAAGGGAGGGAGCAAATCAGGTCACCTAAATGGAAGGCACCACGGCTTGCAAAACCTTTCTCCCAAAAATAGCCTCAGAAGAAGCAAACGTATCAAACTTGTAAAATTTGGTAAAAGTGTGCAGTGAAGACCAAGTCGCTGCCCTACATATCTGATCAACAGAAGCCTCGTTCTTGAAGGCCCATGTGGAAGCCACAGCCCTAGTGGAATGAGCTGTGATTCTTTCAGGAGGCTGCCGTCCGGCAGTCTCGTAAGCCAATCTGATGATGCTTTTAATCCAAAAAGAGAGAGAGGTAGAAGTTGCTTTTTGACCTCTCCTTTTACCAGAATAAACAACAAACAAGGAAGATGTTTGTCTAAAATCCTTTGTAGCATCTAAATAGAATTTTAGAGCGCGAACAACATCCAAATTGTGCAACAAACGTTCCTTCTTCGAAACTGGTTTCGGACACAAAGAAGGCACGACTATCTCCTGGTTAATGTTTTTGTTAGAAACAACTTTTGGAAGAAAACCAGGTTTAGTACGTAAAACCACCTTATCTGCATGGAACACCAGATAAGGAGGAGAACACTGCAGAGCAGATAATTCTGAAACTCTTCTAGCAGAAGAAATTGCAACCAAAAACAAAACTTTCCAAGATAATAACTTAATATCAACGGAATGGAAGGGTTCAAACGGAACCCCCTGAAGAACTGAAAGAACTAAGTTGAGACTCCAAGGAGGAGTCAAAGGTTTGTAAACAGGCTTGATTCTAACCAGAGCCTGAACAAAGGCTTGAACATCTGGCACAGCTGCCAGTTTTTTGTGAAGTAACACAGACAAGGCAGAAATCTGTCCCTTCAAGGAACTTGCAGATAATCCTTTCTCCAATCCTTCTTGAAGAAAGGATAGAATCTTAGGAATCTTTACCTTGTCCCAAGGGAATCCTTTAGATTCACACCAACAGATATATTTTTTCCATATTTTGTGGTAAATTTTTCCAGTTACAGGCTTTCTGGCCTGAACAAGAGTATCAATAACAGAATCTGAGAACCCTCGTTTTGATAAGATCAAGCGTTCAATCTCCAAGCAGTCAGCTGGAGTGAGACCAGATTCGGATGTTCGAACGGACCTTGAACAAGAAGGTCTCGTCTCAAAGGTAGCTTCCATGGTGGAGCCGATGACATATTCACCAGATCTGCATACCAAGTCCTGCGTGGCCACGCAGGAGCTATCAAGATCACCGACGCCCTCTCCTGATTGATCCTGGCTACCAGCCTGGGGATGAGAGGAAACGGCGGGAATACATAAGCTAGTTTGAAGGTCCAAGGTGCTACTAGTGCATCTACTAGAGTCGCCTTGGGATCCCTGGATCTGGACCCGTAGCAAGGAACCTTGAAGTTCTGACGAGAGGCCATCAGATCCATGTCTGGAATGCCCCACAGTTGAGTAATTTGGGCAAAGATTTCCGGATGGAGTTCCCACTCCCCCGGATGTAATGTCTGACGACTCAGAAAATCCGCTTCCCAATTTTCCACTCCTGGGATGTGGATTGCAGACAGGTGGCAGGAGTGAGTCTCCGCCCATAGAATGATTTTGGTCACTTCTTCCATCGCCAGGGAACTCCTTGTTCCCCCCTGATGGTTGATGTACGCAACAGTCGTCATGTTGTCTGATTGAAACCGTATGAACTTGGCCTTTGCTAGCTGAGGCCAAGCCTTGAGAGCATTGAATATCGCTCTCAGTTCCAGAATATTTATCGGTAGAAGAGATTCTTCCCGAGACCAAAGACCCTGAGCTTTCAGGGATCCCCAGACCGCGCCCCAGCCCATCAGACTGGCGTCGGTCGTGACAATGACCCACTCTGGTCTGCGGAAGGTCATCCCTTGTGACAGGTTGTCCAGGGACAGCCACCAACGGAGTGAGTCTCTGGTCCTCTGATTTACTTGTATCTTCGGAGACAAGTCTGTATAGTCCCCATTCCACTGACTGAGCATGCACAGTTTTAATGGTCTTAGATGAATGCGCGCAAAAGGAACTATGTCCATTGCCGCTACCATCAAACCTATTACTTCCATGCACTGCGCTATGGAAGGAAGAGGAACGGAATGAAGTGTTTGACAAGAGTTTAGAAGTTTTGTTTTTCTGGCCTCTGTCAGAAAAATCCTCATTTCTAAGGAGTCTATTATTGTTCCCAAGAAGGGAACCCTTGTCGACGGAGATAGAGAACTCTTTTCCACGTTCACTTTCCATCCGTGAGATCTGAGAAAGGCCAGGACTATGTCCGTGTGAGCCTTTGCTTGAGGAAGGGACGACGCTTGAATCAGAATGTCGTCCAAGTAAGGTACTACTGCAATGCCCCTTGGTCTTAGCACCGCTAGAAGGGACCCTAGTACCTTTGTGAAAATCCTTGGAGCAGTGGCTAATCCGAAAGGAAGCGCCACGAACTGGTAATGCTTGTCCAGGAATGCGAACCTTAGGAACCGATGATGTTCCTTGTGGATAGGAATATGTAGATACGCATCCTTTAAATCCACCGTGGTCATGAATTGACCTTTCTGGATGGAAGGAAGAATTGTTCGAATGGTTTCCATTTTGAACGATGGAACCTTGAGAAACTTGTTTAAGATCTTGAGATCTAAGATTGGTCTGAACGTTCCCTCTTTTTTGGGAACTATGAACAGATTGGAGTAGAACCCCATCCCTTGTTCTCCTAATGGAACAGGATGAATCACTCCCATTTTTAACAGGTCTTCTACACAATGTAAGAATGCCTGTCTCTTTATGTGGTCTGAAGACAATTGAGACCTGTGGAACCTCCCCCTTGGGGGAAGCCCCTTGAATTCCAGAAGATAACCTTGGGAGACTATTTCTAGTGCCCAAGGATCCAGAACATCTCTTGCCCAAGCCTGAGCGAAGAGAGAGAGTCTGCCCCCCACCAGATCCGGTCCCGGATCGGGGGCCAACATTTCATGCTGTCTTGGTAGCAGTGGCAGGTTTCTTGGCCTGCTTTCCCTTGTTCCAGCCTTGCATTGGTCTCCAGGCTCGCTTGGCTTGAGAAGTATTACCCTCTTGCTTAGAGGACGTAGCACTTGGGGCTGGTCCGTTTCTACGAAAGGGACGAAAATTAGGTTTATTTTTTGCCTTGAAAGACCTATCCTGCGGAAGGGCGTGGCCCTTACCCCCAGTGATATCAGAGATAATCTCTTTCAAGTCAGGGCCAAACAGCGTTTTCCACTTGAAAGGAATGTTAAGGAGTTTGTTCTTGGAAGACGCATCCGCTGACCAAGATTTCAACCAAAGCGCTCTACGCGCCACAATAGCAAACCCAGAATTCTTCGCCGCTAACCTAGCCAATTGCAAAGTGGCGTCTAGGGTGAAAGAATTAGCCAATTTGAGAGCACGGATTCTGTCCATAATCTCCTCATAAGGAGGAGAATCACTATCGATCGCCTTTACTAGCTCATCGAACCAGAAACACGCGGCTGTAGTGACAGGGACAATGCATGAAATTGGTTGTAGAAGGTAACCTTGCTGAACAAACATCTTTTTAAGCAAACCTTCTAATTGTTTATCCATAGGATCTTTGAAAGCACAACTATCTTCTATGGGTATAGTGGTGCGTTTGTTTAAAGTAGAAACCGCTCCCTCGACCTTGGGGACAGTCTGCCATAAGTCCTTTCTAGGGTCGACCATAGGAAACAATTTTTTAAATATGGGGGGAGGGACGAAAGGTATACCGGGCCTTTCCCATTCTTTATTTACAATGTCCGCCACCCGCTTGGGTATAGGAAAAGCTTCTGGGAGCCCCGGGACCTCTAGGAACTTGTCCATTTTACATAGTTTCTCTGGGATGATCAAATTCTCACAATCATCCAGAGTGGATAATACCTCCTTAAGCAGAGCGCGGAGATGTTCCAACTTAAATTTAAATGTAATCACATCGGGTTCAGCTTGTTGAGAAATTTTCCCTGAATCTGAAATTTCTCCCTCAGACAAAACCTCCCTGGCCCCCTCAGACTGGTGTAGGGGCATTTCAGAACCATTATCATCAGCGTCCTCATGCTCTTCAGTATCTAAAACAGAGCAGTCGCGCTTACGCTGATAAGTGGGCATTTTGGCTAAAATGTTTTTGATAGAATTATCCATTACAGCCGTTAATTGTTGCATAGTAAGGAGTATTGGCACGCTAGATGTACTAGGGGCCTCCTGAGTGGGCAAGACTCGTGTAGACGAAGGAGGGAATGATGCAGTACCATGCTTACTCCCCTCACTTGAGGAATCATCTTGGGCATCATTTTCAGTGTCACATAAATCACATTTATTTAAATGAGAAGGAACCTTGGCTTCCCCACATTCAGAACACAGTCTATCTGGTAGTTCAGACATGTTAAACAGGCATAAACTTGATAACAAAGTACAAAAAACGTTTTAAAATAAAACCGTTACTGTCACTTTAAATTTTAAACTGAACACACTTTATTACTGCAATTGCGAAAAAGTATGAAGGAATTGTTCAAAATTCACCAAAATTTCACCACAGTGTCTTAAAGCCTTAAAAGTATTGCACACCAAATTTGGAAGCTTTAACCCTTAAAATAACGGAACCGGAGCCGTTTTTAACTTTAACCCCTTTACAGTCCCTGGTATCTGCTTTGCTGAGACCCAACCAAGCCCAAAGGGGAATACGATACCAAATGACGCCTTCAGAAAGTCTTTTCTATGTATCAGAGCTCCTCACACATGCGACTGCATGTCATGCTTCTCAAAAACAAGTGCGCAATACCGGCGCGAAAATGAGGCTCTGCCTATGATTAGGGAAAGCCCCTAGAGAATAAGGTGTCTAAAACAGTGCCTGCCGATATTATTTAACAAAAATACCCAGATTAAATGATTCCTCAAGGCTAAATATGTGTAATATATGAATCGATTTAGCCCAGAAAATGTCTACAGTCTTATCTAAACTCTAAGCCATCTCCGTGGAGATGTTGCCTGTACAACGGCAAAGAGAATGACTGGGGTAGGCGGAGCCTAGGAGGGATCATGTGACCAGCTTTGCTGGGCTCTTTGCCATTTCCTGTTGGGGAAGAGAATATCCCACAAGTAAGGATGACGCCGTGGACCGGACACACCTATGTTGGAGAAAGGAACGAAAATTATTTTGTTTGGTCCTTGTCTTATTTGACTTATCCTGAGTGAGGGTTTGACCCTTCCCTCCAGTAATGTCTGAAATGATCTCTTTCAATGAAGGCCCGAATAGGGTCTTACCTTTGAAAGGGATGGACAAAAGCTTAGATTTAGATGACGCATCAGCTGACCAGGACTTAAGCCATAACGCTCTAAAATGGCAAAACCTGAATTCTTAGCCGCTAATTTAGCAAGATGAAAAGCGGCGTCTGTAATAAAAGAATTAGCCAACTTAAGAGCCTTAATTCTGTCCAAAATATCATCTAGTGGGGTCTCCATCTGAAGAGCCTCTTCTAGAGCCTCAAACCAAAAGGCAGCTTTAGTGGTTACAGGAACAATGCATGCTATAGGTTGAAGAAGAAAACCTTGATGAACAAAAATTTTCTTTAGGAGACCCTCTAATTTTTTTATCCATAGGATCAATGAAAGCACAACTGTCTTCAATAGGTATAGTTGTACGCTTAGCCAGGGTAGAAATAGCTCCCTCCACCTTAGGGACCGTCTGCCATGAGTCCTTTATGGTGTCAGAAATGGGAAACATTTTCTTAAAAACAGTAGGGGGAGAGAACGGAATACCTGGTTTATCCCACTCCTTAGTAACAATGTCCGAAATCCTCTTAGGGACCGGAAACACATCAGTGTAAACAGGAACCTCTAAATATTTGTCCATTTTACACAATTTCTCTGGAACTACAATAGGTTCACAATCATCCAGAGTAGCTAAAACCTCCCTGAGCAATAAGCGGAGGTGCTCTAGCTTAAATTTAAATGCCGTCATATCTGAATCTGTCTGAGAGAACATCTTTCCTGAATCAGAAATCTCTCCCTCAGACAGCAAATCCCTCATCCCTACTTCAGAACATTGTTAGGGAATATCGGATACGGCTACTAAAGCGTCAGAAGGCTCAGCATTTGTTCTTAACCCAGAGCTACCACGCTTCCCTTGCAACCCAGGCAGCTTAGATAAAACCTCTGTGAGGGTAGTATTCATAACTGAAGCCATATCTTGCAAGGTGAAAGAATTAGACGCACTAGAAGTACTTGGCGTCGCTTGTGCGGGCGTTACTGGTTGTGACACTTGGGGAGAACTAGATGGCAAAACCTGATTTCATTCTGTCTGAGAATCATCTAATGCCAAACTTTTATAAGTCAAAATATGCTGTTTGCAATTTATAGACATATCAGTACAAGTGGGACACATTCTAAGAGGGGGTTCCACAATGGCTTCTAAACAAATTGAACAATGAGTTTCCTCAGTGTCAGACATGTTTAACAGACTAGTAATAAAACAAGCAAGCTTGGAAAACACTTTATTTAATGGAAAACTAACAATATGAAAAAACGGTACTGTGCCTTTAAGAGAAAAAAAGGCATACAGAAACTGCAAAACAGGTTAAAATTGCTTCAATTTTTCTGAAATTTTAACAGTGTACCCACTAAGGATTGCACCACAAGTTAATAAGCAATAAACCCCCAAATGAAAAAACCTACCTGCCCTTAGGAAGCGATAATATGGGGTTTAAAGCTTCAATTAGTCCCTCAGAAGACTATCAGGACCTCAGGAGAAGTTGCTTGCTGCTTGTAAATGTAGGCCCCGCCCACCTCACTCGATGTTGCTGGGGCCTAAACAAAACTAACAAACCCTGCCTGAAAGCCATGTGGGTTATAAACAACCCCAAAGAACCCTCAAGCAAATGTCCCATAAAACAGAAAACGTTACTCCCAGACACAAAAACGTTTGTCCCAAATTCACATAAACTGTGCCCACAAAAAATTAACCCTTTATGCAAGCTAGTAAAAACCTCTGATAACACTAGGATTACTGCTTACCCTTCCCCTAATGGGGACACTCAGCCTTTCTGAGTTAACACGGTGTCTGCAAAAAATATGACTGAACATACCTCATTGCTGTATAGCAAGAACCCGTTCCTCACACTGAAGTTTTCCTGTACTCCTCAGCTTCTGTGGGAACAGCAGTGGACCTTAGTTACAAATGCTAAGATCATCAGGCAGAAATCTTCATCTATGTCCTGCCTGAGAGTAAATAGTACAACACCGGTACCATTTAAAAATAACAAACACTTGATTGAAGATAAAATAAAACTAACAGTTTAACACCTCTTCTCTTTACTCTTCCTGCTTAGAGCCAGCAAAGAGAATGATTGGGGGGTGGAGTTAAGGGGGGAGCTATATAGACAGCTCTGCTGTGGTGCTCTCTTTGATACTTCCTGTCAGGAAGGACAATATCCCACAAGTTAGGATGAATCCGTGGACTGGGTACATCATGCAAAAGAAAATTTAATTTCCTTCTATATAAAGAGAGTCCACAACTTCATTCCTTACTGTTGGGAAATACTAAACCTGGCCACCAGGAGGAGGCAAAGACACCCCAGCCAAAGGCTCAAATACCTCTCCCACTTCCCCCATCCCCCAGTCATTCAGCAGAGGGAACAAGAAACAGTAGGAGAAATATCAGGGTATAAAAGGTGCCATAAGAAAACACAAAATTTAGGGGTCCACCCATCGGAGAAACACGGGCGGGAGCCGTGAACTCTCCTTATACAGAAGGAAATGAAATTATCTGGTAAGCATAATTTATGTTTTCCTTCTTAATATAAGGAGAGTCAACGGCTTCATTAATTAAGGTTAGGAAACTTATACCCAAGCTCTAGAGGACACTGAATGATAACGGGAGGGACAAAAAAGAGACGGACCCTAATCTGAGGGCACCACAGCCTGCAAAACCTCTCCCCCGAAGGCTGCTTTAGCTGAAGCAAAAACATCAAAATTGTAGAATTTAGAAAAAGTGTGCAAGGACGACCAGGCAGCCGCCTTACAAATCTGATCCATAGAGGCCTTGTTCTTAAAGGTCCAAGAGGAAGCCACTGCTCTAGTAGAATGAGCCGTAATTCTCTGAGGAGGTCTATGTTTCATAGGCTAAGCGGATAAGACTCCTCAACCAAAATGATAAGGAAGTCGAAGAGATCTTCTGCTTCCCAGAATATGCCACAAACAAGGAAGAAGTTTGTCTAAAATCCTTAGTAGCTTGAAGATAAAACTTCAAAGCATGAACCACGTTCAAATTATTAAGTAAACATTCCTTTGAAGGAGGAGGATTAGGACAGAAAGAAGGGACCACAATCTCTTGATTGTTGCGGTCTGACACAACCTTAGGGAGAAACCCTAACTTAGTACGTTGGACAGCCTTATACAAATGGAACACAAGATAAGGAGGCTTACATTGCAAGGTGGCAATCTCAAATACTCTGCGTGCCGAGGCAATAGCCAGTAGAAAGAACTTTCCAGGACAACAATTTAATATCAATTTCATGCATAGGTTCAAACGGAGCCTGTTGCAAAACTTTAAGAACCAGATTCAGACTCCAAGGGGGAGCCGAAGATCTGAACACAGGTCTGATACTAATCAGAGCCCTAACAAAAGGCTGAACATCTGGAAGCTCAGAGAGCCTCTTGTGCAGTAATACAGACAAGGCCGAAACCTGACCCCTCAAGGAACTGACCGAAAGACCCTTCTCCAGACCATCCTGGAGAAACAGAATCCTGGCAACCTGAACTTTATGCCACGGAAAACCACGCTCTTCACACAAGAATAAGTAGGTTCTCCACACCTTATGATAGATGCGACGAGCAACTGGCTTACGAGCTTGGATGAAAGTATCAATAACTCTCTCAGAAAAACCTCTCTTGGCTAGGACTAAGCGTTCAATCTCCAAGCAGTCAGCCTCAGAGAATCGAGATTTTGATGAACAAAAGGACCCTGTTCCAGCAGATCCCTGCGACAAGGTAACTTCCATGGATAAGATGACATCCTCACTAGGTCCGCGAACCACGTCCTTCGCGGCCATGATGAAGCAATCAGTATTACCGACGCCTGCTCCTGCTTGATGCGGGCCACTACCCGAGGAAGGAGTGGTAATGGCAGAAAAAGGTAGATTAGATTTAACCTCCAAGGCACCACTAATGCATTCATTAGCTCCGCCTGAGGGTCCCTGCTCCTCGACCTATATCTGGGTAGTTTGGTATTGAGACGAGACGCCATGAGATCTCTGGCGTCCCCCACCTCTAGCATATATCCGCAAATACTTCGGGATGGAGAGACCATTCCCCCGGATGAAAAAATTGTCTGCTGAGAAAATCCACTTCCCAGTTATCCACACCCGGAATGTGGATCGCCGACAGCGAACAGCTGTGGGCATCCGCCCACTACAGAATCCAAGATACTTCTTTCATTGCTAGGGATCTTCCCACCCCCCCCCCCCCCCCGATGGTTGATGTAAGCCACCGAGGTTATATTGTCTGCTCGAAGATCCAAAATGTTGATCGGGAGGGAGCGTTCCTCCTGAGACCACAGGTCCTGTGCCTTCTTGGCACCCCAAACAGCTCCCCATCCTGAGTGGCTCGCGTCTGTAGTCACAATCTCCCAGGATGGTCTGAGAAAGGATGTCCCTCGGGACAGATCTGGACAGAGCCACCAAGAGATCGATTCTCTCAACCGGTTGTCCAGGGAAATCTGTTGACAGATCCGAATGATTGCCGTTACCCTTCTCAGCATGCACAACTGTAGCGGCCTGAGACGGAACCTGGCAAAAGGAATTATGTCCATGCTGGACACCATGAGACCAATTACCTCCATAAACTGAGCCACAGATGGCCTTAAGGAGGTCCAGAGGGAAAGACATGATGAAGCTAGCTTGCACAGTTCTCTTGTCGTTTAGAAATATCCTCATGGATATTGAATCTTTTATAGTACCCAGGAATTCTACCCTGGTGCTTGGAATAAAAGAACTCTTCTCCACGTTTATCTTCCATCCATATGATCGAATAAGAGAGAGAAGACATACCGAAAGGTCCTCTGCTAGCCGAAAGGATAGTGCTTGAACCAGAATGTCGTCCAAGTAGGGAGCTACTGCTATACCTTGGGTTTTAGCGACGGCCAGGAGAGCTCCTAGAACCTTTGTAAAGATTCTTGGGACCGTAGCTAGACCAAACTGAAGTGCAATGAACTGGAAGTGCTGATCCAGGAACGCAATCCTTAGAAACTGGAAGTGGTCCCTGTGGATTGGAACGTGAAGGTAGGCATCCTTCAGATCTATAGTGGTCATGAACTGTCCTAACAACTAGAGGAAAAATAGACCTTATTGTCTCCATCTTGAACGAGGGGACATTTCGAAATTTGTTTAAGCACTTTAGATCCAGAATTGAGCGGAAAGTTCCCTCTTCCTTTAGGACCACAAACAGGTTTGAGTAGTATCCCAAACCTCTTTCTGCGATAGGAACCGGGACAATGACCCCCAAGGAGGACAGATCACGCACGCACCCCAGAAAGGTTTCCCTCTTTTCTGGTTTTAAAGACAGGCTTGAGAGGGGAAATCTGCCCTTGGGTGGATGAGATTTGAAACCTATCTTGTATCCCTGAGCTATGACCTCCAGGACCCACGGATCCTGCATGTCCCTGGACCAAGCGTCTAAAAACAGTAACAGTCTGCCCCCTACACGATCCGGATTTGTATCGGGGGCCGCCCCTTCATGCCGACTTGTTCTCGGCGGACTTCTTGCTCTGTTTGGATTTATTCCAGGATTGAGCTGGCTTCCAAGTGCTCTTGGTTTGCTCAGGCTTAGGAGAGGACTGCTGACGTTGGGACTTTTCAGAACGAAAGGAACAAAAATGAGATCCTTGTCCCTTAGATTTGTTCTTTTTATCCTGCAGTAGGAAGGCACCCTTGCCCCCTGTAACCGTGGAGATAAGAGTCCAGTCCTGGACCAAACAAAATGTTTCCCTTTAAAAGGGAGGGAAAGTAGTCTAGACATAGAAGTCATGACCGCAGACCAGGACTTAAGCCAGAGCGCCCGACGTGTCTGCACTGAGAAACCAGCTATTTTAGCATTCAGGCGAATAATCTGCATGTTTGCATCATAGATAAAAGAATTAGCAATTCTCAAAGCTTTAATTCTGTCTTGGATAACATCAAGGCGGACCCTCCACCTCGATCAATTTCGCTAAGGAGTCGCACCAGTAGGCTGCAGCTCCAGCAACGAGGCAACAGCCGCTGTCGGATGAAATAAATATCCCGTATGCTGAAACATTGTTCTGAGAAAAGTTTCCATCTTTTTATCCATCGGCTATCTGAAAGACGAGTTATCCTCAAGAGGGATAGTAGTACGCTTAGCTAACGTGGAGATAGCACCATCCATCACCTTAGGGACGGAACCCCACAACTTCAGCTGAGAGTCCGGGACCAGGAATCATTTTTTTAAAGGCAGACGAAGGGGAAAAGGAAGATCCAATTCTATCCCATTCGTTTTTAATAATATTCGCCATCTTTACAGGTACAGGAAAAGTTAGCAGGGCTACCCTGTCCTCGTACACGCTGTCTAATTTAGGGATCAAAGGTTCATCTGGCAACTTGGCCTCTGGAACCTGTAATGTTGACAGAACCTCCTTTAGAAGAAAACGTAGGTGTTCAATTTTAAATCTAAAGGCTGGCTCCTTCGCAGCCGGAGGCCTAGAGGAAGCAGACTCCGATCCAGTAATTTCACCCTCTAAAGACTTAGAGTGTGACCCATCCTGGGATACTTAAAAAGGCAGACAAATCAAGCAAATCACTGGATGTCCCCCGGACCGGAGAGCTATGTTTAACCTTTTTCTTGCGCTTAGCAGGGCGAAGTAGAGCACTAAGGGCCACAGATACAGCCGTCTTTAACTGCGCGGTAAAGTCTGATGGTAAAAGGCTCCCTCCAGGCAGAGGATTAGGCGTGCTACAGGAAGCTGCATGTGACAATGGAGATGATTGATGGGTATGCACCTCACGGGACGGCAAGTCCTCAGAAGTGGATGGCTCTGTCGTACTAAAGGGGTTAACCTTCTTAGACATAACCACCTTGTTGATGCATATGGAAGATAGTCGAGAGGGCGGGCACACCAAGGTCTCCTCACAATATAGACAGGTATTATTATTAGGAATAGAGGGAGTACCCTCAAGCATATCAGGATCCTCCATATCTTGCGCTAACAGTAGGATACAAATAAATGCACTTTTTCTCACAAAAACGGCACCTTTATACCCCCCAATGACTGGGGCACTCCCCACCTCCTAGACCCAGGCAACCAGAGAAGAAGCGACCTCTCCGACAGCTAGCTCGGTCAGGAAAGACAAAACGACCACAAAGTGTGACCACATCCGGTCACATGGTGCACAATGCAGGACTGCCCCTATGAGAAAAAGCGTGCCAAGCTACAAGCTGCACAGCGTTCAAACTGAAAGTAAAACACCTGTATGTTCCATTACCCCATAACAGTTTATGAACTGAAATTAAATTTCACACATAAAGCAGCATAAATCAAAGAACACATTTGAATTATCCCCACTGTTCAATGACCTCCCTCAGGAGATATTAACCCACGAATCTATAAAGATAAAAGTAGTCACACACTGTAACCCTGTCTTCAGCAATTTTAACATAAGTAAAAATTTAAATGATCTCACCAGAATCCATGCTGTGGAACAGAAACACAGCCTCTCAAGTGTGACAGTCTTGTAGCATCGATCCTGACATGGACTTGAGTGAAGAAAGCAGACAGTGAAACTTGTCAACACTGGTTGCTTAAGGAGCTGTTAGCAGGCAGTCTGGATGGGTTCTCAGAAAGACTCTCCCTGCATCTCCAGGCTCTAACTTTCGTCAATGCTCTCACTGAGAGGCTGACAAGACTACTTAAAACTTCAGTTCCATAACGAAAGGCATATGTCCCTACTGAGGAACAACTCCGGAATCTTCTGACACTTCTCTGCCATCCTCCTGTGACTAAAGGCAAAGAATGACTGGGGGATGGGGGAAGTGGGAGAGGCATTTGAGCCTTTGGCTGGGGTGTCTTTGCCTCCTCCTGGTGGCCAGGTTCAGTATTTCTCAACAGTTAGGAATGAAGCCGTGGACACTCCTTATATTAAAGAAAAATATGTGCTCAAAACAACCCCTAACAAAAAAGGGTGGGGGCTGGTGGACCCTCACCACCATATAAAAAATGTATTTATCAGGTAAGCATAAATTATGTTGTTTTCTTTCATACAGGTGGTGAGAGTCCACGATCCTTTACTCATGGGAACTAATACCCAAATTGTAGAACTCCACAAGTAGGTAACAAAGGGAAGGATTTAAACTTTTTTCGCTGAGAAAATAAATCCACAACCCCACAAAAATTGCAATTAAAAACAAACAGGCACAATCCTCAAACTGAGACAACTGCAGGAAGGATTTTTCTACCAAAGACTGCTTCAGAAGAAGCAAAAACATCAAAATGGTAAAATTTTCTAAAAGTATGCAAAGAAGATCAAGTAGCTGCTTTGCAAATTTGATCAACTAAATCCTCATTCTTGAAAGCCCAAGAAGTGGCAACTGACCTAGCAGAGTAAGCTGTAATCCACTGTGGTTGAGGCTGGCTGCCTGCCTCCAAATAAGCTATGTTACAGGGATATTCCACATGGGAGCATTTCGGTATTGAACAGAAGCATTTTTGTAATATATATGCATTAGCAAAAATGCTTCTAATAAAAGCTATAGCCGTTTTAAAAGTTTATTTAAGTATGCATTGTGCCCTTGCTCGGAGAGCCTAAAGTGCTTGTACCATCTGGTAATGACTCAATTTGTTAATAGTTGACATGATAATAAAAAAAGCCCCACTGATCATCCGAGCAGCTGCAGTAGTTAATCTGGGTGCAGTGACAATATCTAGCTATGCTTCACATGCACGTGCAGAGAAAAATTATAACACTAAAACAGTTATAACTTTTACTAGAAGCATTTTTGCCAATACATGTATATTGCAAATATGTTTCTATTCAAAGATGTAATTAATCTATGTGCAATTAAATTTTGACCGGAATGTCCCTTTAAAAGGTAAATAAGCACTGCAATACCCTGAGCTTTGATTACAGACAAAAGGGCATTTAGAATCTTGGTAAATATTCTTGGAGATGTAGCTAGACCAAATGGAAGAGCAACAAACTGATAAGGCTTTTCCAGAAAAAAACAAACTCATAAACTGGTGATCTTCTGGGTGGATGGGAAAATGAAGATAAGCAGCCTTTAAATCTATTATGGGCATAAACTGACCTTCCTGAACGAAAAGGTAAAATAGTCCTGATAGATTCCATTCTGAAGGATGGAACCCCGACAAACTTGTTCAGTCGAGTCTTGAGATCTAAAACTCGTCTGAAAGTGCCTTCCTTCTTTGGAACAATGAAGAGATTTGAATAAAATACCATCTCTTGTTCCTGTAAAGGAACTGTTACAATTACTCCCATTCTTTCCAGATCCAAGACAGATAGAAGAAAAGCTTGAGCTTTTACAGTATTCCTTGGGATATTGGACAGAAAAAAAACCTTCCTCTGGGGGACCTTATTCTAAATCAAATCCAATATCCCTGGGAACAAAATTCTGAACTCATTTATCTGGGACAGATTGAAATCAAGCCTACTGAAAAAGCTTTAATCTGCCCCCTACCAGGACTACTGGATCGGGGGCCACACAAATTTACAGTTAGAGACCCTAACAATGGTGGCTTAATCCTAGCAGTAGGAAGCATTTTGTATTGAAAAGGGGTTGAACTTATTTCCTCAACAAACAGATGGAGCACGCTACTAGCCTACCCAACTCCAAACAGGTAGGGAGAGGAGGGGTTTATGTAGGGATACAATTTCCAACCCCTCAGATATCTGGAAGGCATGTCTACTTCCAGATATATTAAAAGGACATTAAAAGGTATCTGAAGGAGAATTGCTACACATGTGCAACCAGGTTAGCACTGGAATGAAGAGAGACAGATTTCATCATGGCGGCACCCACTAAAAAAGGGAGTCAGGGTATAACTTCAATAGCAAGATTAAATACTAAATGCATTTTATAAATGTCCCTTTAAGTTCACACACGTTATTGATGTTAGAGACTGTTTCAAGTACTTAAAACCTTTCATTGAATAAACATTTAGCAAAATTTTAGTTGCTTAAATGTTTTTTTATGTAGACAAATATTTAGACAAAAAAGTACATAAGTGGCTGAAACAATCTCTATTAAACTTGATTGTTTGATGGATCTTAGAGGGCAGACTTTTTGGTTTGGTAAAATTAAGTTTCTTGTTTGAGGATAATAAACTTCATAAATGTATTATAAAAAGTTTAGTATGCACACCAGAACAAAAAATAAACTTAGCATACATTTTCTTTCTTCAGATGCATTTTCCATTACTAATTTGTCCTACCAAACTAGGAAAGAGTTTAAAAAAAAAAAAAAAAAAAAAAAAAAAAAAAAGAAAATGTATGCTTACCTGATAAATTTTTAGACACAATGAGTCCACGGATTTCATCCTTACTTGTGGGATTTCACCTCCTGGTCAGCAGGAGGAGGCGAAGAGCACCACAGCAGAGCTGCTATATATAGGTCCTCCCTTCCCTCCCACTCCAGTCATTCGACCGAAGTTAGGAGGAGAAAGGAAAAAGCCAAGGTGCAGAGGTGTCTGAAGTTTACAAAAATGAATAACCTTTCTCATAGAACAGGGCGGGCCATGGACTCATTGTGTCTAAAAAGAAACAAATTTATCAGGTAAGCATAAATTTTCTTTTCTTTTTAAAGACACAATGAGTCCATGGATGTCATCCTTACTTGTGGGATACAATACCAAAGCTAGAGTATACGGATGATAAGGGAGGGAACCTAAACAGAAGGCACCACTGCTTGAAGAACCTTTCTCCCAAAGGCAGCCTCTCAGCTGAGGCAAAAGTATCAAATTTGTAAAACTTAAAAAAAAAGTGTGAAGAGAGGACCAAGTTGCAGCCTTGCAAATCTGTTCTATAGAAGCTTCATTTTTTGAATGCCCATGAGGAAGCAACAGCCCTAGTGGAATGAACCGTAACTCTTTCAGGAAGCTGCTGTCCAGCAGTCTCATATGCAAAACGGATGATATTCTTCAGCCAAAAAGAAAGAGGTAGCCGTAGCTTTCTGACCCTTACGTTTCCCAGAGAAAACGACAAAGACGACGACTGACGAAAGTCCTTAGTTGCTTGTAAATAAAATTTTAAAGCACGGACCACGTCCAAATTGTGCAAAAGACGATCCTTTGGAGAAGAGGGATTAAGACACAAGGAAGGAACCACAAATTCCTAATTAATATTCCGGTTTGAAACAACCTTAGGAAGAAACCCTAGGTTAGTACGTAAAACTACCTTTCCGCATGAAAAATAAGGTAAGGAGGATTGTATTGTAATGCTGAAAGTTCAGACACTCTTCGAGCTGAAGAAATGGAAACAAGAAACAAAACTTTCCAAGATAACAACTTAATATCTAAGGAACCCCTTGAAGAGCTTTGAAAACTAAATTCAGACTCCATGGAGGAGTAATTGGTTTAAATACAGGCCTGATTCTAACCAAAGCCTAACAAAAAGATTGAACATCTGGGACATCCGCCAGACGTTTATGTAACAAAATAGACAAGGCAGAGATCTGACCCTTAAGGGAACTTGCCGATAAACCTTTCTCCAATCCTTCTTGAAGAAAGGACAAAATTCTGGGAATCCTAACTATACTCCATGAGTAGCCCTTGGATTCACACCAATAAAGATATTTTCGCCATATCTTTTTAATAAATTTTTCTAGTCACAGGCTTACAAGCCTGGATCATGGTTTCTATGACCAAATCAGAGAACCCCCGCTTGGATAGGATTAAGCGTTGAATCTCCAAGCAGTCAGTTTCAGAGAAACTAGATTTGGGTGAAGGAAGGGCCCTTGAATGAGAAGCTCCTTCCTCAACGGAAGTCTCCAAGGTGTCAGAGATGACATGTCCACCAGATCTGCATACCAAATTCTGCGAGGCCACGCAGGAGCAATGAGGATCACTGATGCCCTCTCTTGTTTGATTCGAGCAATGACTCGAGGAAGAAGCGCAAACGGAGAAAAAAGGTATGCAAGATTGAAGGACCAAGGAACCGCCAGAGTATCAGTTCTGCTTGGGGATCCCTGGACCTCGACCCGTATCTCGGAAGCTTGGCATTCTGACGAGATGCCATGCGATCCAACTCCGGCCGACCCCATTTGAGAATCAGGTTGGAGAACACCTCCGGATGGAGTTCCCACTCTCCCGGATGAAATGTCTGCCTGCTCAAAAAGTCCGTCTCCCAGTTGTCCACCCCTGGGATGTGGATCGCTGACAGATGACAAGAATGGGCCTCCGCCCACCGGATTACCTTGGCTACCTCGGTCATCGCTAAGGAACTCCTCATTCCTCCCTGATGATTGATGTAGGCCACAGTCGTTATGTTGTCCGTCTGGAATCTGATGAACTGAGCCGAAGCCAGCTGAGGCCAGGCCAGAAGAGCATTGAATATCGCTCTCAGTTCCAGGATGTTTATAGGAAGAAGAGACTCCGCCGGAGTCCACACTCCCTGAACTTTTAGAGGACCCCAGACAGCCCCCCACCCTAGAAGGCTGGCATCTGTTGTCACAATCACCCAGGATGGTCTGCCAAAGCATGTTCCCTGGGAAAGATGATCCAGAGACAACCACCATTGAAGTGAATCCCTCGTCTCCTGCTCCAGGGTTATCCGAGGAGACAAGTCTGCATAATCTCCATTCCACAGCCTGAGCATGTTTAACTGCAGAGGTCTGAGATGAAACCGAGCAAACAAAATGATGTCCATTGCCGCCACCATCAGTCCGATTAAAGGGACACTGTACCCAAAAATTTTCTTTCATGATTCAGATTGAGCATGATATTTTAAGCAACTTTCTAATTTACTCCTATTATCAAATTTCTTCATTCTCTTGGTATCTTTATTTAAAATGCAAGAATGTAAGTTTAGATGCCGGCCCATTTTTGGTGAACAACCTGGGTTGTCCTTGCTGATTGGTGGATAAATTCATCCACCAATAAAAAATTGCTGTCCAGAGTACTGAACCCAAAAAAACAGAATTTATGCTTACCTGATAAATTACTTTCTCTTGCGGTGCATCCAGTCCACGGCTTCATCCTTTACTTGTGGGATATTCTCATTCCCTACAGGACGTGGCAAAGAGAGCACACAGCAGAGCTGTCCATATAGCTCACCCCCCCCCCCCCCAGTCATTCGACCAAAGTTTAGGAAGAAAAAGGAGAAACCATAGGGTGCAGTGGTGACTGTAGTTTAAACAAAAAAATTTTTACCTGACTTAAATGCCAGGGCGGGCCGTGGACTGGATACACCGCAAGAGAAAGTAATTTATCAGGTAAGCATAAATTCTGTTTTCTCTTGCAAGGTGTATCCAGTCCACGGATTCATCCTTTACTTGTGGGATACCAATACCAAAGCTTTAGGACACGGATGAAGGGAGGGAACAAGACAGGTACCTTAAACGGAAGGCACCACAGCTTGCAAAACCTTTTTCCCAAAAATAGCCTCCGAAGAGGAAAAAGTATCGAATTTGTAAAATTTGGCAAAAGTATGCAGTGAAGACCAAGTCGCTGCCTTACAAATCTGTTCAACAGAAGCCTCATTTTTGAAAGCCCATGTGGAAGCCACTGCTCTGGTAGAATGAGCAGTAATTCTTTCAAGGGGCTGCTGGCCAGCAGTCTCATAGGCCAAACGGATGATGCTTTTCAGCCAAAAGGAAAGAGGTAGCAGTCGCTTTCTGACCTCTCCTCTTACCAGAATAGATAACAAACAAGGAAGATGTTTGTCTGAAATCCTTAGTTGCTTGCAAATAGAACTTTAAAGCACGAACTACATCAAGATTGTGTAACAGACGTTCCTTCTTCGAAGAAGGATTAGGACACAGAGAAGAAACAACTATTTCCTGGTTAAAATTCTTGTTAGAAACAACTTTAGGAAGAAAACCAGGCTTGGTACGCAAAACTACCTTATCTGCGTGGAACACCAGGTAAGGTGAATCACACTGTAAGGCAGATAATTCTGAAACTCAGAAGAGATAGCTACTAAAAACAAAACTTTCCAAGATAACAACTTAATATCTATGAAATGTAAAGGTTCAAACGGAACCCCTTGAAGAACTGAAAGAACTAGATTTAGACTCCATGGCGGAGCAACAGGTTTATAGACAGGCTTGATTCTGACTAAAGCCTTGAACGTCTGGTACCTCTGCCAGACGCTTGTGTAAAAGGATAGACAGAGCGGATATATGTCCTTTTAACGAACTAGCTGACAGACCTTTCTCCAATCCTTCTTGGAGAAAGGACATTATCCTGGGAATCCTAATCTTACTCCATGAGTAACCCTTGGATTCACACCAACAAAGATATTTCCGCCATATCTTATGGTAGATTTTCCTGGTGACAGGCTTTCTAGCCTGAATCAGAGTATCTATAACTGACTCAGAGAACCCACGCTTTGATAGAATTAAGCGTTCAATCTCCAAGCAGTCAGACGTAGAGAAACTAGATTTGGATGCTTGAACGGACCCTGTATTAGAAGATCCTGCCTCATTGGCAATGTCCATGGTGGGACAGATGACATGACTACTAGGTCTGCATACCAAGTCCTGCGTGGCCACACAGGCGCTATCAGAATCACCGAAGCCTTCTCCTGCTTGATTCTGGCGACCAGACACGGGAGGAGAGGAAACGGTGGAAAAACATAAGCCAGATTGAAGGACCAAGGCGCCGCTAGAGCATCTATCAATACCGCCTTGGGGTCCCGGGACCTGGACCCGGACCCGTAGAGAGAAAGTTTGGCGTTTTGACGGGACGCCATCAAATCCAATTCTGGAGTGCCCCATATCTGAGTCAGCTGGGCAAATACCTCTGGGTGGAGTTCCCACTCCCCTGGGTGAAAAGTCTGACGACTTAGAAAATCCGCCTCCCAGTTGTCTACTCCTGGGATGTGAATTGCTGAAAGATGGCAGGAGTGATCCTCCACCCACCTGATTATTTTGGTTACTTCCGTCATCGCTAGGGAACTCTTTGTTCCCCCCTGATGATTGACGTAAGCTACAGTCGTGATGTTGTCCGACTGAAATCTGATGAATTTGGCCGCAGCTAGTTGAGGCCATGCCTGAAGAGCGTTGAATATCGCCCTCAGTTCCAGAATGTTTATCGGGGGAAGCGTTTCTTCCCGAGACCATAAGCCCTGAGCTTTCAGGGAGTCCCAGACCGCACCCCAGCCTAACAGACTGGCGTCGGTCGTTACAATGACCCACTCTGGCCTGCGGAAACATATTCCCTGACACAGGTGGTCCTGAGACAACCACCAGAGAAGGGAATCTCTGGTCTCCTGGTCCAACTGAATTTGAGGAGACAAATCTGCATAATCCCCATTCCACTGTTTGAGCATGCATAGTTGCAGTGGTCTGAGGTGTATCCGAGCAAAAGGGACTATGTCCATTGCCGCTACCATTAATCCGATTGCCTCCATGCACTGAGCTACAGATGGCCCAGAAATGGAATGAAGAACTCGGCAAGTAGTTAAAAGTTTCAACTTTCTGACCTCCGTCAGAAATATTTTAATTTCTACTGAATCTATTAGTGTTCCTAGGAAGGGAACCCTTGTGAGTGGGGACAGAGAACTCTTGACGTTCACCTTCCACCCGTGAGACCTCAGAAAGGCCAATACAATCTCTGTGTGAGCCTTGGCTCTGTGAAAAGACGGCGCCTGAATTAAGATGTCGTCCAAATAAGGCGCCACTGCTATGCCCCGCGGTCTTAGAACCGCCAGAAGGGACCCTAGCACCTTTGTGAAAATTCTGGGAGCAGTGGCTAAACCGAATGGAAGAGCCACGAACTGGTAATGCTTGTCTAGAAAAGCGAACCTGAGGAACTGATGATGATCTTTGTGGATAGGGATATGCAGGTACGCATCCTTTAGATCCACGGTAGTCATATATTGACCTTCCTGGATCATAGGTAAGATTGTCCGAATGGTCTCCATCTTGAATGATGGGACTCTGAGGAATCTGTTTAGAATTTTTAGATCCAGGATTGGTCTGAAAGTTCCTTCTTTTTTGGGAACCACAAACAGGTTTGAGTAAAAACCCAGACCTTGTTCTGCAATTGGAACTGGGTATATCACTCCCATCGTATTGTAGATCTTCTACACAGCGTAAGAACGCCTCTTTCTTTGCCTGGTCTGTAGACAGACGAGAAATGTGGAACCTTCCCCTTGGAGGGGAGTCCTTGAATTCTAGAAGATATCCCTGGGATACAATCTCTAATGCCCAGGGATCGTGAACATCTCTTGCCCAGGCCTGAGCGAAGAGAGAGAGTCTTCCCCCTACAAGATCCGGTCCCGGATCGGGGGCTACCCCTTCATGCTGTCTTGGTAGCAGCTGCAGGCTTTTTGGCCTGTTTACCCTTGTTCCAGCCCTGGTAAGGCTTCCAGGTTGCCTTGGGCTGTGAAGCGTTACCCTCTTGCTTTGCAGCTGTAGAGGCTGAAGCTGGACCGCTCCTGAAGTTAAGAAAGGAAATAAAATTAGCTTTGTTTCTAGTCTTAAAGGGCTTGTCCTGAGGGAGAGCATGGCCCTTTCCCCCGGTGATTTCTGAAATAATCTCTTTCAATTCTGTCCCGAAAAGGGTCTTTCCCTTGAAAGGGATATTTAATCATTTGGATTTTGACGACACATCGGCCGACCATGACTTGAGCCGAAGTGCTCTGCGCGCCATAATGGTGAAACCTGAATTTTTTGCCGCTAACTTAGCTAATTGCAAGGCGGCATCTGTGATAAAAGAATTAGCCAGGTTTAGAGCCTTAATTCTATCCATAATTTCGTCATATGAGGTCTCCGTCTGGAGCGACTCCTCCAGCGCCTCAAACCAGAAAGCCGCTGCAGTAGTTACAGGTATAATGCAGGCAATAGGTTGGAGAAGGAAACCTTGTTGAACAAAAATTTTCTTAAGTAAACCTAATTTTTTATCCATAGGATCTTTAAAAGCACAACTGTCTTCAATTGGTATGGTTGTGCGCTTAGCAAGTGAAGAAACAGCCCCCTCTACCTTAGGGACCGTCTGCCACGAGTCCCGCCTGGGGTCAGTTATGGGGAACATTTTCTTAAAAATAGGGGGGGGAACAAAAGGGACACCTGGTCTATCCCACTCCCTAGTAACAATATCCGCAACCCTTTTAGGGATCGGAAACGCATCAGTGTATACAGGGACCTCTAGGTACTTGTCCATTTTACACAATTTCTCTGGGACCACCATAGGATCACAATCATCCAGAGTGGCTAATACCTCCCTGAGCAAAACGCGGAGGTGTTCCAGTTTAAATTTAAACGCTAATGAATCCGACTCTGCCTGATGAGAAACCTTTCCTGAGTCGGAAATTTCTCCCTCAGACATCAAATCCCTCACCCTCACTTCGGAGTGTTGTGAGGGTACATCAGATAATGCTACCAAAGCTTCAGACTGCTCATAATCTGTTCTTAAAACAGAGCTATCGCGCTTTGCAGGAAAAACTGGCAGTTTGGCTAGAAAGGCCACAAGGGAATTATCCATGACTGTCGCTAGTTGTTGCAATGTAATAGGGGCAGACGCACTAGAGGTACTAGGCATCGCTTGAGCGGGCGTAACTGGTTGTGACACATGCGGAGAGGTAGACTGACTATCCTCATTACCTTCAGTCTGAGAATCATCTAGGGCCACACTTAAGTGCAACAATATGATCTTTAAAGTGTATAGACATATTAGTGCAATTGGGACACATTCTGAGAGGGGGTTCCACCATGGCTTCTAAACACATTGAACAAGGATGTTTAACAGACTAGTAGCATACACAAGCAGGCTTGGAAAACACTTTAATCAAATAAAAAACACAATTTGAAAAAACGTTACTGTGCCTTTAAGAAATAAAAAGAGCACACAATTTTACAAAACAGTGAAAAATGCAGTATGTACCTAAGGCTTTAATATGATTGCATAGCAAGTTTCAGAACGATTAACCCATTAATGCCCAAACCGGAGCAGCCTAAAGCCAACAACCGGTTAACTAACTACAGCACCTTGCCACAGCTTACTGCTGTGGCCCTACCTGCCCTTAGGGATCAGTTTTGGGGGAATAAAGCTTCTTCTAGGCCCTCAATCAGCAGCTGGACCCTCCATGTGAAGCAGCATGAAACAGCCTTTCAATTTTAACTGCGCATCTGAGGCGCGAAATTAGGCCCCTCCCACTCCACTCCGGAGTTGTGAGGCCTACAAAAATCCCTTCTAAGTGACTAAATTTATGCCATGTGGATAATAACCCCAGTAAAACACACCAAAGTGCTTAAAAAGGTTTCTCCAACGAATATTTCTAAAATAAATAATAGATTGCCCTGCATTAGTGTCAACCAGCCTATTTAGCCCTGTCATGTAAGCATTCAATTCTATACTAAGTCTCAGAACATAGCTTACCCTCCCCACATGGGGATCTTGTCAGTCTTCTAGCATTATCTCAGTCTTGTCTAGAAATAAATGACTGAACATACCTCATTGCAGTCAAGCCTGCAAACTGTTCCCCCCAACTGAAGTTTTCTGGTCCTCCTCAGTCCTGTGTGGGAACAGCAGTGGATTTTAGTTACAACATGCTAAAATCATTTTCCTCTCAGCAGAATTCTTCATCACTTTTCTGCTAGAGAGTAAATAGTACAAACCGGTAACATTTAAAAATAATAAACTCTTGATTGAAGATATAAAACTACAAATCTAACACCACATTCACTTTACCATCCCGTAGAGAGACCCTAGTGCTTAGAGCCGGCAAAGAGAATGACTGGGGGGTGGAGCTAGAGGGGGAGCTATATGGACAGCTCTGCTGTGTGCTCTCTTTGCCACTTCCTGTAGGGCATGAGAATATCCCACAAGTAAAGGATGTGGACTGGATACACCTTGCAAGAGAAAAGCATAGATGCCTTCTTTTTCAAATAAAGATAGCAAGAGAACAAAGAAAAATTGATAATAGGAGTAAATTAGAAAGTTGCTTACAATGGCATGCTCTTTCTGAATTACAAAACAACATTTTTGGGTTCAGTGTCCCTTTAACTCCATGCACTGGGCCACTGACGGCCGAGGATTGGACTGAAGAGTTCGACAGGTAATTAGAATCTTTGATTTCCTGACCTCTGTCAAAAAAATCTTCATGGATATAGAATCGATTACAGTTCCCAGGAAACTCACCCTTACTTTCGGGATTAAAGAACTCTTTTCCAGATTTTACACCCGCGAGTCCTCAGGAAGGACAGTACAATGTTGGTATGAGACCCTGCTTGTTGACAAGATGGCGCCTGAATCAGAATATCATCCAGATAAGGCGCCACCGCAATGCCCCGTGGTCTTAGAACTGCCAGCAAAGATCCCAGAACCTTTGTGAAAATTCTGAGTGCCGTGGCTAACCCGAAAGGAAGGGCCACAAACTGGAAGTGCTGGTCCAGAAAAGCAAACCTTAGGAACTTGTGATGATCTCTGTGGATAGGAACATGAAGGTATGCATCCTTCAAATCCACTGTTGTCATAAATTGACACTCCTGGATCAATGGAAGAATGGTCCGAATAGTTTCCATCTTTAATGATGGAACTCTGAGAAACTTGTTTAGACTCTTAAGATCTAATATAGGTCTGAAGGTTCCCTCTTTTTTGGGAACTACAAACAGATATGAATAAAACCCCTGCCCCTGTTCCTGTTCCTGTGCTGGAACGGGAACAATTACTCCCAGGAAGAAGAGGTCTCTTACACAATGTAAGAATGCCTTTTTTTATCTGGTTTACAGATAATCTTGAAAGAAGATATCTTCCTCTGGGAGGAAAATTCTTGAACTCCAGTTTGTATCCCTGGGACACTATCTCTAAAGCCCAGGGATCCTGAACGTCTCACACCCAAGCCTGAACGAAGAAAGAAAGTCTTCCCCCCCCCCACCAGATCCGGTCCCGGATCGTGGGCATGCCCTTCATGCTGTTTTGGAGTCAGCAGCAGGCTTCTTGGACTGTTTATCCTTGTTCCAAGGCTGGTTGGGTCTCCAAGTAGGCTTAGATTGCGAATAGTTTCTTTCTTGTTTAGAGGAGGAAGAGAAAGAATTTCTCTTGAAATTACAAAAGGAACGAAAATTACTCTGTCGTTCCTTTTGTTTATTTCTCTTATCCTGAGGAAGAAGATGACCCTTACCTCCCGTGATGTCAGAAATAATTTCCTTCAGGCCAGGTCCAAACAAGGTCTTTCCCTTGTAAGGAATAGCCAGAAGCTTAGACTTGGATGATACGTCCGCAGACCAAGGTTTTAACCATAAAGCTCTGCGGGCAAAAATAGAAAACCCTGAACTCTTAGCTGCTAATTTACTAATTTGCAGAGAAGCATCTGTAATAAAGGCATTAGCCAACTTCAGAGCTTTAATCCTATCTTGGATCTCCTCTAAAGGGGTCTCAGTTCTGAGAGACTCAGACAAAGCATCAAACCAATAAGCTGCTGCACTAGTGACCTAGCAATAAACGCAGCCGGCTGCAATAGCAGACCCTGGTGAACATAAATCTTTTTAAGTAGTCCCTCTAATTTCTTGTCCATGGGATCTTTAAAATCACAACTATCCTCAATGGGAATAGTAGTACGCTTGGCTAGAGTGGAAATAGCTCCTTACACCTTAGGCACCGTCTGCCAAGTTTCCCTGACAGCGTCCGTTATAGGAAACATTTTCTTGAAAATAGGAGAAAAGGGAATACCTGGACTCTTCCATTCCTTGGAAATAATCTCAGAAGTCCACTTCGGTACTGGAAAAACGTCTGAGTAAGAAGGAATTTCAAAATATCTATCCAACTTGCTCGACTTCACAGGAGCGACCACTACTGTAGAATCACAGTCATCCAAAGTAACCAAAACCTCCCTGAGCAACAGACTGAGGTGTTCTAGTTTAAACATAAAAGAAACAACCTCTGAATCAGTAAAAGGTATTGACCCTTCTGAGTCTGAAACTTCGCCTTCTGATAGAACCTCCATACCCTCCAACTCAGCTCCCTGTGAGGGTACCTCCGAGATTGCCACCATAGAATCAGAAACCTCATTTACTACGTGGTTGTCCTTCCTCTTACGCTTGCCTTGAAGCACAGGAAAAGCAGACAACGCATCAGAAATTGTAGAAGACATAACTGTAGCTATGTCTTTTAAGGTAATTCCAGCAATCACTGGAGTAGAAGTACAGGGCACTGCTTGCGCGGGCGTTAAATCATGGGACGCTAGGGGAGAAAGCTGCGGCATACTCGGACTCTCAGCATTAGACTACTGAGATGCATCCGCCTTTGAAAAATTTTGCTCATGAAAAATTTTATCTTTATAACTCAATGCCATTTCAATACATGACAAAATCATTGAGCTTTACTCCCTGACCCAGTGCCTGTACATATGCTGCCATAAAAAAAAACACCCTCCATACATAGAGAGCCAGAAGTCCCAAATTAAAGGCTCATTTGAAATGCCCACTTTCTTCTGAGTTTTTCTCTTTTCCCAGAATAAAAAGTTTGCACTTACCTTAAAGCTGTCCGACAGCAGGACAGTCCAACAGGTTTAAGAGGTCCTCTCCCTCCTATAGCCCTGTGGAAGATAAGGCCTGAGTTAGTACTTGCTTAGGCCATCAGGATAAGGGCAGCAAAAATATATGGGAGGCACAGTGAGAATTATGGCCCACCAGTTCCCATTGCTTTAAAGCCACCAAAAGCTCTCCTGTAGAGATTGATATGGACTACGGCTACACCCTTTAACAAAGTAGCACTCTCTGGCACCACTTAAAAATAATAAACTATTGATTGAAGAATCTAATCTAACACCTCACTTTACCTCTTCCTATCACTAACATAGGCAAAGAGAATGACTGGAGTGGGAGGGAAGGGAAGAGCTATATATAGCAGCTCTGCTGTGGTGCTCTTTGCCTCCTCCTGCTGACCAGGAGGTGAAATCCCACAAGGATGAAATCTGTGGACTCATCGTGTCTTTAAAAAGAAAAGTCTACTTGGTTTTTATGGCCCTACAGATAAAAAACAGAATTTATGCTTACCTGATAAATTACTTTCTCCAACGGTGTGTCCGGTCCACGGTTTCATCCTTACTTGTGGGATATTCTCCTCCCCTACAGGGAATGGCAAGGAGAGCACACAGCAAGAGCTGTCCATATAGCCCCCCCTCTGGCTCCGCCCCCCAGTCATTCGACCGACGGTTAGGAGAAAAAGGAGAAACTATAGGGTGCCGTGGTGACTGTAGTGTATAAAGAAAGCAAGAAATTTTTCAAACCTGATTAAAAAACCAGGGCGGGCCGTGGACCAGACACACCGTTGGAGAAAGTAATTTATCAGGTAAGCATAAATTCTGTTTTCTCCAACATTGGTGTGTCCGGTCCACGGTTTCATCCTTACTTGTGGGAACCAATACCAAAGCTTTAGGACACGGATGAAGGGAGGGAGCAAATCAGGTTACCTAAACGGAAGGCACCACGGCTTGCAAAACCTTTCTCCCAAAAATAGCCTCCTAAGAAGCATAAGTATCGAATTTGAAAATTTGGCAAAGTATGCAGGGAAGACCAAATCGCTGCCCTACAGATCTGATCAACAGAAGCCTCGTTCTTGAAGGCCCATGTGGAAGCCACAGCTCTAGTAGAATGAGCTGTAAATGGTTCAGGAGGCTGCCGTCCAGCAGTCTCATAAGCCAATCGGATGATGCATTTCAGCCAAAAGTAAAGAGAGGTAACAGTAGCTTTCTGTCCTCTCCTCTTACCAGAATAGACGACAAACAAAGAAGATGTCTGTCTGAAATCCTTCGTTGCTTCTAAATAGAATTTCAAAGCACGAACTACATCTAAATTATGTAACAAACGTTCCTTCTTCGAAACTGGATTCGGACACAGAGAAGGAACCACTATTTCCTGGTTAATATTCCTGTTGGAAACCACTTTTGGAAGAAAACCAGGCTTTGTACGTAAAACTACCTTATCTGTATGGAATACCAGATAGGGTGAACACACTGCAAAGCAGACAATTCAGAAACTCTTCTAGCAGAAGAAAAAGCAACCAAAAACAGAACTTTCCAAGATAGTAACTTAATATCTATGGAATGTAAGGGTTCAAACGGAACCCCTTGAAGAACTGAAAGAACTAACACCACAAACTCCTCACCATCCCCGTGGAGATGCTACTTGTTCAGAGCGGCAAGGAGAATGACTGGGGGGCGGAGCCAGAGGGGGGGCTATATGGACAGCTCTTGCTGTGTGCTCTCCTTGCCATTCCCTGTAGGGGAGGAGAATATCCCACAAGTAAGGATGAAACCGTGGACCGGACACAACAATGTTGGAGAAATGTGGATAACTGTAAATGTTTGTTAAAATAGGCACTATGTAAATCTTTAAAATTAACCGTTTTCTGCATTTATTATTAAGCACAAACTAAGGTCTACTGAATATACTTTGCATATAGAGCTTTTTAAAGGCATTTCACCTGTCTTATACATTTCTACTTCTCCAGATTATGTGTTTATTAAATGGCAAACTACAAGTTTAATGGTGCCAAACATGAACAACCTTGAAACTGAACTAAACAAACCAAGCTCTAAGTACATGTAAGCCAGTTAGTATTTTGTTTTAATTATTTTAATCATCATAATTCAAAGCTCAGAAATAAATCTGCTAAACTTAGAGATTCCCAGCTCATTTTTGAGTTTGGGGGGGGGAGAGATATGATTGTCACAGAATATTTGTGAACACCAATAACCAGTATCCTGATGGACTGTCTACTATCTGTGTGATATAATCTGAACATGAGAAATTGTTACACACATTTTATAATAGTTGTATTTATTATAGATCATACGTAAATAAACCAAAACGTCAGCTCATTTAGTTAAAGTGTTCAATGTTATAGTCTATATACAGCTTCAACTATTGTCATATGCTGTAAAGTAATTAAAGGAATATGAAACCCAAACATTTTCTTTTGGTATTAAGATGGAGCATACAATTTTTAGGTTTCCAATTAACTTCTATTAAATTTGCCTGTTTCCCATTGTATTCTTCGTTGATGAGATACCTAGGAAAGTTGTATGAAGCACTACATGGCAGGAAATAGTGCTGCCCTCTAGTGCTCTTGCAAATAGATTTTCAAACTGATGCCATATAGTGCTCCAGCACATGAACAATCATGATCTTATGTGCTTGCTTTTCAACACATTTATCAAGAGAATGAAGAAAATTTGATAATAGAAGTAAAATTTGAAAGTTGTTTAAAAATTGTAAAAATGTTGGTTTCATGTCCCTTTAAAGACATTTTTGTATATATAAAAGGAAAATATAAAGCAACTAAGCTTATTTTAACTTGTGTATTCAGTCTGTATGTTTGTTCAGCATACAAAACTATAACTATTCAGAACGTCAAATTATTTCAAATATAATCGGTACGAAAAATACAAAACAAAAATCTTTTCATTGTCTTTGATACAAAAAATCAATGCATGTGCCTTTTTCTAGACATACAAATAAAATAAAGATTCAAAGTTATGTTAAAATGATTTATATTTAAAACTAATAAAATACAATTTATGAAACAAATCTTAAAAAAACTTTCCAGGAACTAGTATGTTGCTAAAGTTTGAGTAAAATATTTTTTGATACAAGTGTTAGAATTAAGAAACTGCAAACTCTGTCGTTAATGGGATAGTAAACTCAAAAAATTTTTTAATCTTAATTAAAAAATATATTGAAGTTTTAAGAATTTGTAAGTAACTATTAAATGTTTTCAGCCATTTTCTGGATATTTGTCATTAAAAATCTTTATTTCGCCAAACCCAGTTTTTACCTTGTGTGCCCTATAACTATGTTCTACCTAGGTAGAAACATCATGGTGGCCCGCATGAGCATTTAAAGTCTTTAAAGGCTAATGCATGTGCTTATTTAGACCCCTCCTCTCCTGCAGAATGTCATTAACAAAGTGCTTGATACAGGGATAGTGACGTAGATGCTGGTAGAATTGAGGAAAGGCGGCTCGTTATCCCTTCTGTAGCCACTATTACGGACCAAGCCGGCACTTGAGAGGGGGCGGCACTTCAGTCAGTGACTATATCACATTTATAGTCAGACTGCCCCTCCTGTCTGCCACTCTGTGACAGTGACTGACTGTCCTCTCTGCTCTGGATCAAATCTGATTGACAGGCTCAGCAGCATAATCAGCATTGTGATATTATATATGGTGATCTATACAAAATATATTTATCTCTCCAGCAGTCTAGTTCTGACAAACTGCAGTGCGATTTAATTCGCATTTTAGACAGGCAATATAGCGGCTGACCGCCGCTGTCAATCCCAATCTTGACAGCAACAGGTCAGTCGCTATATTGCATGTCTGAAATGCGACTGAAATTGCACTGCAGTTTGTCAGAACTAGACTGCTGGAGAGATACATTTATTTTGTATAGATCACCATATATCACAGCACGGGTTGCACAACAGAACACTCTCCTATTTAATATACTCATCACTGGAATGTTACTATATTTTAAGAGCCGTAACATACATTAGTGTTGTTGGTCAGTGCCACTGAAGGCAGACTGCCGTTTGCTCCTCCTAAGTCCTAACCTATAAGTCTCACTCTTGACGCAAAGAATATAAGCAATAGTAAATTCGGATGTTAATAATTAACCTTAGTTGTATTTTTTTTATGGATTTTTTCTGGTTCATCTTTCATTATTTTTTATAATAATTAACCTTAGTCACATCCAATTTACTATTGCATATAATAACATCAGCATAGTAAATATGGCCACTGAGCATACTATGTTAAACTGCGCATGCGAATCCAGTAGATTACAAGTGCTCATGCGTTGTGGTGATGATCCAGTCATTAATATTAAAATGACAACTGCTGCACTATTGGATGGAACACATTACATTATTTAAAAAAAACACTGCCTACTTTTAAGGGCGGTCAATCCACTCGAGTTATGAGATTTTCAAAGTTATTTATAAGGTGTTAAAGATGCTTCATTTACAGGAAAAAATAAGTTTATTTTATTATATAAATACTGTTAATTCTAATACTGTCTTATTTCAGTACCATTGGGCTAAGTTTTCTAACCCTTTAACATTTTTGTTTTGTGTAAATCAATTACTGTCTGAAGACAAAAAAATGCGTTGGCTCTTTTGAGAGGTTAGCGAAGAGATACCATAAAACATTGTGCAATAATAGGGTAATGTTTATGTAACTGATTGTGCAAGCAGGTTTAACACTATAAACTTAAAACTCTGACCTTTTAAAGGAAGGAGGCACATTTTTGAAAGAAAAAAAAAAAACCTAATCATCCAATGCAAGACACAAATGACTCCATAATACCAACCACAAGAGCAAAATAAACAACCTTCTGGATACTGTATGCCTAAGCATCTTAATAAACATTTACCAATTACAAAAACCTGCAGTAGAGCAATTCTATTCAGAAATCGAAGATGAGGGCTCAGGCAATAACTGGGAGGATTTAAAAAAGCTAAGCAATGTCATAAACTAAACAAGACAATACAAGCAAATAAATGTGTGGAAATGTTCTCACATCTTTAGAAGCAGCAATTTGATTGATAAATTCCCCATCTGTAAAGAGGATGTTCTGCCCATCCGTATTACAATCTAAAAAAGGAAAAATGTAAGAGACAAGAATTAGACTAGTCTGTTAGTGAAACATTAGCCCTCATTTTGCAGATCTATCCAATTAAACCCTACCTCAAGCATTTGGGTTTCTGGCACAGTCGTCATGCTTTTGTGCCACCTTCTCCACACTTCTCCTTTCATCTCTCCCTGACTCATTTTCATGGATATGGCAAGAAAACCAGACAGATGCAAAGCACCAAAATGGTGCTCTTGAGCTTTAAATCAAATGCTAAAGTACTATTCTGGTGTCTATTATGATTCTAAATGAAACTTGTATTTCTAGTTAAATAGCCAAAATATAAATAAAATCTGAAACCTGTGTAGTTCTGCATTGGTTAATATGATAGCATTATAAAAACTATTGTAGACCCAATTTTACATTTAATGTGTGTCATTAAAGTGATTATGTGTCATGTAATTAAAGGGACATTATACTACTAAAATGACATGCTCATGCTATAATCTGTTAGAGTTAACACTAGCAACACTGTAATCCTATGTGTTTAACCCCCGGTGCGACTAACCCTGCTGATTGGATCAGCTGCAGTTTCCACTCGGGACAACCAGTTTTTAAATGAAAAACAAACCTCTAATAGGCAAAAGAACAGAAGAGCTAGCTAGTAAACATACTCAAGGGTCATTTCAATGGGTTTCTTTATAAATTGCTCTAAAAAAGCAAAAAGTTTAAAAGAATTGTTAACATGACTGTTTTTATGTCCATACAAGATAAACTGGGGTGCAATTTACATACCATTGGGCCTTCAGAAAATCTGTATTAGCTAAAACACACAACACAAAAGGTTTTCATTTTTTTTAGAATTCCTTCTTCCTTATGCCTCGCTCCTCAAGTATGTTAAAGGGACAGTCAAGTAAAAAAAAAAAAACTTTCATGATTCAAATAGGGCATGTAATTTTAAATAATTTTCCAATTTACTTTTATCACCAATTTTGCTTTGTTCTCTTGGTATTCTTAGTTGAAATCTAAACCTAGGAGGGTCTTATGCAAATGTCTTAGACCTTGAAGGCCGCCTCTAAGCTGAATGCATTTGGACCACTAGAGGGCGTTAGTTCATGTGTTTCATAAAGAGAACATTGAGCTCATGCACGTGAATTTGCCGAAAGGTCATCACTGATGGGCTAAAATGCAAGTCTGTCAAAAGAACTGAAATAAGGGGGCAATCTAAAGATGCTTACATACAAAGCAATTACAGAGGTAAAAAGTGTATTATAACTATGTTGGTTATGCAAAACTAGGGAATGGGTAATTAAGGGATTATCTATCTTTTAAAACAACAAAAATTCTGGTCTTGACTGTCTCTTAGTTAAAAACACAAACAATTAACCACCTTACATGGAAAACAATTTATTTAAGAACATACCTGATAAATTCATTTCTTTCATAGTGACAAGAGTCTATGAGCAAGTGACGTATGGGATACACATTCCTACCAGGAGGAGGCAAAGTCTCCCAAACCTCAAAATGCCTATAAATACACCCCTCACCACACCCACAATTCAGTTTAATGAATTGTCAAGTAGTGGGGTGAAAGAAACAAATACACCTCCCACCTCACTCATACCTTAGTTTAACGTGTAGCCAAGAAGTGAGGTGTAAAAGAAGGAGTAAAAAGCATACAAAAAGAGGAAATTAAAAAAATAAAGTGCTTTATACAAAATAAATTGGGTGAGTCTAATGGACTCTTGCCACTATGAAATAAATTAATTTATCAGGTAAGTTCTTACATAAATTATGTTTTCATCATTTAAGTGGCAAGAGAAAATGAGCTAGTGACGTATGGGATATAATACCCTAGATGTGGAAATACACAAGTCACTAGAGAGGGGGGGGGGATAAAAGCTAAATCCGCTGAGAAATTAAATCCCAAAAAATAATTAAGTTTACTTAAAAATTAAAAAAAAAATAACTCAAATCATAGGCACTAGAATCAAACAGACAGCTGCCTGAAGAACCTTTCTACCAAAGGCTGCTTCCGAAGAAGCAAACACAACAAAATGGTAAAATTTAGAAAATGTATGCAAAGAAGACCAAGTTGCTTCTTTGCAGATTTGATCAACTGAAGCTTCATTCTTGAAAACCCAAGATGTGGCGACTAATCTAGTAGAATGAGCTGTAATACGCTGAGGCAGAAACTGCCCCGCCTCCAAATAGGCTTTGTGAATCAAAAGTTTCAACAAAGATGCCAGAGAAATGGCAGCGGCTTTCTGACCTTTCCTGGAACCAGAAACAATAACAAATAGACTAGAAGTATTTCTAAAATATTTAGTAGCCTCAACATAATATTTCAAAGCTCTCACCACATCCAAAAAATGTAAAGACCTTTCAAGAGTATTATTAGGATTAGGACACAAGGAAGTAACAATAATTTAGTATAGGGTGTGTACAAAGCTCATAATGAAAGGCCAAGGTGGCTGATGGATGTGGTGAAAATAGGAAAAAGAGAAACTAGCAAATACGGGTATTATAGCTAACAGTAAGGTTTGAACTACCCGGGCAAGAGAGATGTGTCTTTGTAAATATTTTAATTGCAGTCACACAATAAAATACAGTTCAGTAAATAACCAAGGGGTTATGAACGATAAAACATATAGCAAAAAAAAATAAAAAATCACAGTTGAATAAAAACACACAGAAAATAACAATTATGTACTCTAAAATTAAGTGTGAAATCATGGATCCATGATTATAAAATATCAGATGAATGACCGATAATAGTAGCGTGCTCAGTTAGTGGATCTCACTTAAACTCTGGAACAAAAATGTGGATGCTACAATGAGTGTACAGACTTGTATATGATGCAAATGTCGATATGACTAAGATGTGGATGTTGGCCAAAATGCATTAAAGGGGCCCTGGTGGAGCAGGGAGAAGAGAATGGAATCAGATAGGGCTGGTGAAGTGAGCTCAATAGAGTGGTGATGTATCAATTTGATGTGGGCCATCAATCGATAGGAGAAGGGATGTTGAGTCGGTGTTGAATCAACAATACCAAATTGGACAATTTCAAATTCAAAAATTCATACAACTTAAATAGCATACAATTTTAAAAAAGTTAAAAAACAAAATATCAAAAATGAAAAAATGCACGTGCAACGTGTGTGTAAACCCAAAAGTGTTGGTGTTAAAGCTCAAGTGAGGGCTTGAAAAATAAAAAATGAAAACAAAACCAAATCCGTGTAAAAACTCCATTATAGATGGTCAATAGTAAAGGTAGAAACTCCAATAAATATGAATAGTGATAAACTAACTTGTGATTTGATAGAAGTGATCCTCAGGTGGGTCCTGGTGGTTCTCTAAATTGATCCTAGTGTTCTTTATATCATCCAATGTCCTCCTGAATGTACCTGTACATTTTAAAACAATAGTGTAGATTGTACAGATACAGAGGGGGATAATGAAAATATGCTTACCAGCTCTTGTCAGCGCGTTTCGGACACAATATAGGCCTTTATCAAGACTGGTATTACTTAGTGGCTGGTAGCTTTAAATACTGAGTTTGATGCTAATTAGCATAGTATGGGCGCCTGCTTAAACGGATATTTCAAAACTGGAAACAGATGGATCGTCAAGGTGTCATAGCACCTAACTGTGTATATCCCAAATTCTGTTAATTACATTTGCTCAATGGATTAGGATTCATCCTTATATGTGTATAGAGAGCTGGGTGATCTACGCTGTACCGTATCAGCTTAATCTGTGTAAAGAGTATGATACGATTTAGTCTCAGGTGTTTTGATATCTCAACCAATCAAAATCGAGTGCAAGCACACCCCGATATTACTCGTTTGTAATCGGCGGAGGTGACTTGGCTTTTCGAGTGTCCCACTGGATATAGACATCTCAATCGCAAAGTTTCTGACATCTGATGCAGGCAGCGTTTGTTTATCAAGCCATGTGTGTATCACATCAGCCAATCCAGATGGAGTATGCACTGTCAACGTAAATCCTTGATCGGGAATTTGTTATAATTCGCTGTCTGCTTTTTGGATCTATGTGACAATGTCCCTATAATGTTTACCTACCATTCGGGTTGAAAATCCACTAGGAGATTATTTAGGAATGTGTTGGGGCATGTATCAGAAATGTTGATCGATCAGATCCAAACGTTATATCAAATAACAGGCTATGTAACCGCGAGCTCTATCGCAATGAGCTCTAAGACATTAAGAGTGACTAACGGCAAGTGAAATAAAATATATCAAATTGGTCTGGTGTAATTCAGAATGATCAGTGGGGTTAGTTCTCAAATATACCTTCAGAAGCGACATGTGTGGGCATTTCTATACAATGGGATCAGATGTTTAACTAGATGTCAGCTATAATCGGCTGACCGGGAGACAAAAAATAGTATATATATTAATAATACAGAATAGACACCAGTGCTAACAGGCGCTGAGTGTTTTATCCTGCAGGGGATCCTGCAAAGTCAAAATAGACGTTCCTATTGGACTGTTTACATCCAAAAGGCCTCAACAACAAAGAAGATCTTGCTCACCTTGTAAATATATAGTCATCCGTAGGTGGACACTGAATGTCTAAGAAGCTCCAGTTCACATGTTTAATCTTACTAGTCCTCTGGAGGCACCTTTGACCCTCTTTTCCCATGGATGGAAATAAAATTCCCAGTCTTATCTAAAGTTCTCCTAGACCCAGACTAAACATTTAGACAAACATATCAACATAGACGAGACCAGAAAAAGTCTACTTCTTACAGTTCTCTTTCACTCCCCATAGTGCTATCTTACCTCTCACAATTCACCTTATAGAAGACTATATAGCTCTCCCATTCCCAAACAACAATAACATTTCACCTCTATTTGAATAACTATAGCTCTATAGTAGACACTTCCCCTATACTAACTCCCTTTGAGTAATTCCTGACATCAACTGTTGATAAATGAAGTTAGATGAGTCACTAAGACCTCGCTAGATTGTACCATCTAGAGCAGTTGAGGATCAGATAAAGGGTTAATCAAACATGGCGAGTCCCTCTTCCCTACACTCTACATATATACATCCAGGATGATATACAAGACATCCAGCTACTAGGATAGGTCCCCTTATGACATTCGATACATCAGGCTGCTAGAATAGGTCCCTCTTCTCTTATTAATGAGGTGTGTATGTTGATGCAGTCTCTTCCATCTAACACACCTCCAACACAACTATTAGACAAATTAGATAAATTAGATAAGCAAGTTGTGATATATTCTCACTAACGCTATCTTAATCAGTTGAAACCGATATCCGTAGATGGATATAAGCTAGATGATTACTGGCCCTTCTATTTAGATTCAACATACGATCTGATACAGGCACTTAAACTGAAGGTAAACTTTGATGAATGAAAGCCCGTTTTTTTAAAATACTATTAAAAACAGGGGCACTATAGAAAGCATCCGTTTTGATTAAAAACTTACCTTTGTTTTTTTTCACAGCCAGAGCAGCTTCCCACACCCAAAGATTCTCTCTTCACACGTCATCAATGACTAATCCAGCTTCCTCCAATCACGGGATGGTCTCAGGCAATGACTACCCTGGGGGAAAAGCCGTGATTGGAGGAAGCTGGATTAGTCATTGCTGACGTGTGAAGAGAGGATCTCCGCGTTGGGGAAGCTGCTCTGGCTGTGCAAAGAAGAGAGGTAAGTTTTTAATCAAAACGGCTACTTTGTAAACTTTGATGAATGAAAGTGCCCCTGTTTTTAATAGTATTTTTAAAAAACGGGCTTTCATTCATCAAAGTTTACCTTCACTTTATCCTACAGGACAAGATAGATGCTGTTCACATATGAAAAATTCCTTTTTTAACTTCCCCTTTTGCATACCAAGACATCGAGCGTCATAATGTAAAACCAAGTTGTAATAAACAGCCATCAAAGAAAGGCGATCCTCATTCTCTTTTAGTCTTTTAAAATAAATTACACCAGCGGTTTTATAAAACTATAACACATGTAAGATAAAGAAAGATCCTCCTCTTCCCTCAGTTGCACTCGTTATAAATACAACTAACCACTGGCAATAAGTGGTCTATCTATATAATACATTGAAAATAACGACCCATCTTTACTACCCCGAGATGCCAGCGGTAATAAATTGACCATAAGCGGTATCCTCGCAGGATAAAACACTCTGCACCTGTTAGCACTGGTGTCTATTCTGCATTATTAATATATATATACTATTTTTTGTCTCCCGGTCAGCCGATTATAGCTGACATCTAGTTAAACATCTGATCCCATTGTATAGAAATGCCCACACATGTCGCTTCTGAAGGTATATTTGAGAACTAACCCCACTGATCATTCTGAGCTACACCAGACCAATTTGATATATTTTTTATTTCACTTGCCGTTAGTCACTCTAATGTCTTAGAGCTCATTGCGATAGGGCTCGCAGTTACATAACCTGTTATTTGATATAACGTTTGGATCTGATCGATCAACATTTCTGATACATGCCCCAACACATTCCTAAATAATCTCCTAGTGGATTTTCAACTTGAATGGTAGGTAAACATTAAACGTCACATAGATCCAAAAAGCAGACAGCGAATTATAACCAATCCTGATCGAGGCTTTACGCTGACAGTGCATACTCCATCTGGATTGGCTGATGTGATACACACATGGCTTGATAAACAAACGCTGCCTGCATCAGATGTCAGAAACTTGACGATTGAGATGTCTATATCCAATTGGACACTCGAACAGCCAAGTCACCTCAGCCAATTACAAAAGAGTAATATTGGGGTGTGCTCGCACTCGATTTTCATTGGATGAGATATCAAAACATCTGAGACTAGATCGATTGGTGGCCCACATAGGGTTGCCACCTCGGCCATGTTTTCGTGGACACTTATGAGTTACAAATGCTGCAGGGTGGAACATGAATGCTGCAGTCCAGGGTTGCTATTTTTGTGCTGTCCAGCAGCACAATGCAGGTTTCTCTCTGCACACCCTGCAACATGTGTAACTCATAAGTGTCCAGGAAAACATGGCCGAGGTGGCAACCCTAGCCCCACATCCAATTGATACATCACCACTCTATTGAGCTCACTTCACCAGCCCTATCTGATTCCATTCTCTCCTCCCTGCTCCACCAGGGCCCCTTTAATGCATTTTGGCCAACATCCACATCTTATTCATATCGACATTTGCATCATATACAAGTCTGTACACTCATTGTAGCATCCACATTTTTGTTCCAGAGTTTAAGTGAGATCCACTAACTGAGCACGCTACTATTATCGGTCATTCATCTGATATTTTATAATCATGGATCCATGATTTCACACTTAATTTTAGAGTACATTATTGTTATTTGCTATGTGTTTTTATTCAACTGTGATTTTATTATTTATCGCTATATGTTTCATCATCGTTCATAACCCTTTGGTTATTTACTGAACTGTATTTTATTGTGTGACTGCAATTAAAATATTTACAAAGACACATCTCTTTTGTCCGGCAAGTTCAAACCTTACAGTTAGCTATATTACCCGTATTTGCTAGTTTCTCTTTCTCCTATTATCACCACATCCATCAGCCACTTCGGCCTTTCTTTAGGCAATTTGTACACACCCTATACTAATGACTTCCCCTTTGGCCAGCTAGGAGGCTCTTTGTCAAAAGTAAGAGGTACTAGACCCTGGCGCTTAGTCTGAATCTCAAGTAACAATTTCCCTATTGATGTAGGGAAAAATTCACAACCTTTGGCAAAAATGTAAATGAAGTCCGCAAAACAGCTTTATCTTAATAGAAAATAAGATAATGAGACTCACAAGAGAGCAGAAGAGATAGCCAAAAGAAATAAAACTTTCCAAAAAAGTAGTTTAATATCCAAAGAATGCATAGGCTCAAAAAGAAGAAACCTGCAAAATCTTTAAAACCAAATTAAGACTCCAAGGAGGAGAAATTGATTAAATAACAGGCTAGATACGAATCAAAGCCTGAACAAAACAGTGAATATCAGGAAGCTCAGCAATCGTTCTATGAAATAAGACTGAAAGGACAAATTTTTGATCTTTATAAGTATTTGCAGACAAACCGTTAACCAGACCATCCTAAAGAAACTGTAAAATCCTAGGAATTCTAAATGAATGCCAAGAATAATCATGAGTGAACACCAAGAAATATAGGTTTTTCAAACCCTATGATAAATCGTACTTGAACAGACTTACGAGCCTGTATCATAGTGTTAATTACTGAGTCAGAGAAACGTCTATGACTAAGAACTAAGCGTTCAATTTCCATGCCTTCAAATTTAGAGATTTGAGATCTTGATGCAAAACTGGGCCTTGAGACAGGTGGTCTGGTCTTATAGGAAGTGACCAAGGCTGGCAACTGGACATTTGGACAAGGTTCGCATACCAGAACCTGTGAGGCTATGCTGGTGCTATCAGAAACACATAAGATTGTTCCATTATGATCTTTGAGATCACTCCTAGAGGTGAACAAATGTAAGCAGGTTGGTAAAACCATGGAACTGCTAGAGCATTCATCATTTCCGCCTGAGGATCCCTGGACCTGGAGAGGTATCTGGGAAGTTTCTTATTTAGACGAGAGGCCATCAGATCCATGTCTGGAGGACCCCACATCTGCACAATCTGATAGAACACATCTGGATGGAGAAACTACTCCCCGGATGTAGAATCTGACGACTGAGATAATCCGCTTCCAAATTGTCTACACCTGGTACAGGTATACCTCGCTCATACAGCGGGTTAGGGACCGGAGCCCTGCTGTAAAGTGAAAACCACCTTAAAGTGAAACAAAGCAGATTTAGCTTTCTTTTCACTTGCCAGTGTGTTTAAAAACTTGAAAACATGTTTGAACTAACATATATTAGGGGTGCAATAGTGCTACGTTTAGTTTAACACTAGCACAGCACAGTATTCAATTATTATTCAATAAATACGGTATCTGTAAAATAGTTACAATTACTATAGTAAAATTTGCCAGACTATAACATTGAGACACAGATTGCACTGTAATGCTGTAAACAAAATGGTGCCAGTCACTTTTCTCGCTATCTCAAGATGATTACAACACTGTTTCAAAATCCTTGGAGGTTGAACTTGAGCTCCACAAAGCACTGTATTAGCGAAGCTCTGTAAAGTGAAGTGCTGTAAAGTTAGGTATACCTGTATATAAATCGCAGTGATTAGACAAGAATTGGATTCCGCCTATGAAAGTATTAAAACATAATTTATGCTTACCTGATAAATTCCTTTCTCCTGTAGTGTAGTCAGTCCACGGGTCATCATTACTTATGGGATATTAACTCCTCCCCAACAGGAAGTGCAAGAGGATCACCCAAGCAGAGCTGTTATATAGCTCCTCCCCTCTACGTCACACCCAGTCATTCGACCAAGAACCAAACGAGAAAGGAGAAACTATAGGGTGCAGTGGAGACTGGAGTATAATTTAAAAATTTAGACCTGCCTCAAAAAAACAGGGCGGGTCGTGGACTGACTACACTACAGGAGAAAGGAATTTATCAGATAAGCATAAATTATGTTTTCTCCTGTTAAGTGTAGTCAGTCCACGGGTCATCATTACTTATGGGATACCAATACCAAAGCTAAGTACACGGATGACGGGAGGGACAGGCAGGATCTCTATACGGAAGGAACCACTGCCTGAAGAACCTTTCTCCCAAAAACAGCCTCCGAAGAAGCAAAAGTGTCAAATTTGTAAAATTTGAAAAAAGTATGAAGAGAAGACCAAGTTGCAGCCTTGCAAATCTGTTCAACAGAGGCCTCGTTCTTAAAGGCCCAAGTGGAAGCCACAGCTCTAGTAGAATGAGCTGTAATCCTTTCAGGAGGTTGCTGTCCAGCAGTCTCATAAGCTAAACGTATTATGCTACAAAGCCAAAAGGATAGAGAGGTAGCAGATGCTTTTTGACCTCTCCTCTGTCCAGAATAAACGACAAACAGGGAAGAAGTTTGTCGAAAATCTTTAGTTGCCTGTAAATGTAAATAAAATTTCAGGGCACGGACTACATCTAGATTGTGCAGAAGTCGTTCCTTCTTTGAAGAAGGGTTAGGACACAATGATGGAACAACAATCTCTTGATTGATATTCTTGTTAGTGACTACCTTAGGTAAGAACCCAGGTTTAGTACGCAGAACTACCTTATCTGAATGAAAAATCAGATACGGAGAATCACAATGTAAGGCTGATAATTCAGAGACTCTACGAGCCGAGGAAATAGCCATTAAAAACAGAACTTTCCAAGATAACAGCTTGATATCAATGGAGTGAAGGGGTTCAAACGGAACACCCTGTAAAACGTTAAGAACTAAGTTTAAGCTCCACAGCGGAGCAACAGATTTAAACACAGGCTTAATCCTGGCCAAAGCCTGACAAAAAGCCTGAACGTCTGGAACTTCTGACAGACGCTTGTGTAAAAGGATGGACAGAGCTGAGATCTGTCCCTTTAACGAACTAGCAGATAAACCCTTTTCTAAACCTTCTTGTAGAAAAGACAATATCCTAGGAATCCTAACCTTACTCCATGAGTAACCCTTGGATTCGCACCAGTGTAAGTATTTACGCCATATCTTATGGTAAATTTTCCTGGTAACAGGTTTCCTAGCCTGTATTAAGGTATCAATTATTGGCTCTGAAAATCCACGCTTTGATAAAATTAAGCGTTCAATTTCCATGCAGTCAGCTTCAGAGAAATTAGATTTTGATGTTTGAAAGGACCCTGAATTAGAAGGTCCTGTCTCAGAGGCAGAGACCAAGGTGGACAGGATGACATGTCCACTAGATCTGCATACCAGGTCCTGCGTGGCCACGCAGGCGCTATTAGAATCACTGATGCTTTCTCCTGTTTGATCCTTGCAATCAAACGAGGAAGCATCGGGAAGGGTGGAAACACATAAGCCATCCTGAAGGTCCAAGGTGCTGTCAAGGCATCTATCAGGACCGCTCCCGGGTCCCTGGACCTGGACCCGTAACGAGGAAGCTTGGCGTTCCGGCGAGACGCCATGAGATCCATATCTGGTTTGCCCCAACGTCGAAGTATTTGGGCAAAGACCTCCGGATGAAGTTCCCACTCCCCCGGATGAAAAGTCTGGCGACTTAGGAAATCCGCCTCCCAGTTGTCCACTCCTGGGATGTGGATCGCTGACAGGTGGCAAGAGTGAGACTCTGCCCAGCGAATTATCTTTGATACTTCCATCATCGCTAGGGAACTTCTTGTCCCTCCCTGATGGTTGATGTAAGCCACAGTCGTGATGTTGTCCGACTGAAACCTGATAAACCTCAGAGTTGCTAACTGAGGCCAAGCCAGTAGGGCATTGAGAACTGCTCTCAATTCCAGAATGTTTATTGGAAGGAGACTCTCCTCTTGAGTCCATGATCCCTGAGCCTTCAGGGAATTCCAGACAGCGCCCCAACCTAGAAGGCTGGCGTCTGTTACAATTGTCCAGTCTGGCCTGCTGAAGGGCATCCCCCTGGACAGATGTGGCCGAGAAAGCCACCATAGAAGAGAATCTCTGGTCTCCTGATCCAGATTCAGCGTAGGGGACAAATCTGAGTAATCCCCATTCCACTGACTTAGCATGCACAATTGCAGCGGTCTGAGGTGCAGGCGTGCAAAAGGAACTATGTCCATTGCCGCTACCATTAAGCCGATTACCTCCATGCATTGAGCCACTGACGGGTGTTGAATGGAATGAAGGGCACGGCAAGCATTTAGAAGCTTTGTTAACCTGTCCTCTGTCAGGTAAATTTTCATTTCTACAGAATCTATAAGAGTCCCCAAGAAGGGAACTCTTGTGAGTGGTAAGAGAGAACTCTTCTCCTCGTTTACTTTCCACCCATGTGATCTCAGAAATGCCAGTACTAACTCTGTATGAGACTTGGCAGTTTGAAAGCTTGACGCTTGTATCAGAATGTCGTCTAGGTACGGAGCTACCGAAATTCCTCGCGGTCTTAGTACCGCCAGAAGAGAGCCCAGAACCTTTGTAAAGATTCTTGGAGCCGTAGCCAACCCGAAGGGAAGAGCTACAAACTGGTAATGTTTGTCTAGGAAGGCAAACCTTAGATACCGGTAATGTTCTCTGTGAATCGGTATGTGAAGGTAAGCATCCTTTAAATCCACTGTGGTCATGTACTGACCTCTTTGGATCATGGGTAAGATTGTCCGAATAGTTTCCATCTTGAATGATGGAACTCTTAGGAATTTGTTTAGGATCTTTAAATCCAATATTGGTCTGAAGGTTCCCTCTTTTTTGGGAACCACAAACAGGTTTGAGTAAAACCCTTGTCCGTGTTCCGACCGCGGAACTGGATGGATCACTCCCATTAGTAAAAGGTCTTGTACACAGCGTAGAAACGCCTCCTTCTTTATCTGGTTTGTTGACAACCTTGAAAGGTGAAATCTCCCTTGTGGAGGAGAAGCTTTGAAGTCCAGAAGATATCCCTGAGATATGATCTCCAACGCCCAGGGATCCTGGACATCTCTTGCCCAAGCCTGGGCGAAGAGAGAGAGTCTGCCCCCCACTAGATCCGTTACCGGATCGGGGGCCCTCACTTCATGCTGTCTTAGGGGCAGCAGCAGGCTTTCTGGCCTGCTTGCCCTTGTTGCAGGCCTGGTTAGGTTTCCAACCTTGTCTGTAGCGAGCAACAGCTCCTTCCTGTTTTGGAGCAGAGGAAGTTGAAGCTGCTCCTGCCTTGAAATTACGAAAGGCACGAAAATTAGACTGTCTAGCCCTGGGTTTGGCTCTGTCTTGAGGCAGGGCATGGCCTTTACCTCCCGTAATATCAGCGATGATTTCTTTCAAACCGGGCCCGAATAAAGTCTGCCCCTTGAAAGGTATGTTAAGTAGTTTCGATTTAGAAGTTACATCAGCTGACCAGGATTTTAGCCACAGCGCTCTGCGTGCCTGAATGGCGAATCCGGAATTCTTAGCCGTAAGTTTAGTTAAATGTACTACGGCATCAGAAATAAATGAATTAGCTAGCTTAAGGGTTTTAAGCTTAAGTGAAATCTCATCTAATGTTGCTGAGTCAAGGGTGTCTTCCAGAGACTCAAACCAAAATGCTGCCGCAGCCGTGACAGGCGCAATGCATGCAAGGGGTTGTAATATAAAACCTTGTTGAACAAACATTTTCTTAAGGTAACCCTCTAACTTTTTATCCATTGGATCTGAAAAAGCACAGCTATCCTCCACCGGGATAGTGGTACGCTTAGCTAAAGTAGAAACTGCTCCCTCCACCTTAGGGACCGTTTGCCATAAGTCCCGTGTGGTGGCGTCTATTGGAAACATTTTTCTGAATATAGGAGGGGGTGAGAAAGGCACACCGGGTCTGTCCCACTCCTTAGTAATAATTTTAGTAAGTCTCTTAGGTATAGGAAAAACGTCAGTACTCGTCGGTACCGCAAAATATTTATCCAACCTACACATTTTCTCTGGGATTGCAACTGTGTTACAATCATTCAGAGCCGCTAACACCTCCCCTAGCAATACACGGAGGTTTTCCAGCTTAAACTTAAAATTTGAAATGTCTGAATCCAATTTATTTGGATCAGATCCGTCACCCGCAGAATGAAGCTCTCCGTCCTCATGCTCTGCATATTGTGACGCAGTATCAGACATGGCCCTAGCATTATCAGTATACTCTGTTCTCATCCCAGAGTGATCTTGTTTACCTCTAAGTTCTGGCAATTTAGACAAAACCTCAGTCATAACATTAGCCATGTCTTGTAAAGTGATTTGTAATGGCCGCCCTGATGTACTTGGCGTTACAATATCCCGCACCTCCTGAGCGGGAGATGCAGGTACTGACACGTGAGGCAAGTTAGTCGGCATAACTTCCCCCTCGTTGTCTGGTGAATGTTGCTTAACATGTACAGATTGACTTTTATTTAAAGTAGCATCAATGCAATTAGTACATAAATTTCTATTGGGCTCCACCTTGGCTTTTGAACATATTGCACAAAGAGATTCCTCTGTGTCAGACATGTTTAAACAAACTAGCAATTAGACTAGCAAGCTTGGAAATACTTTTCAACTAAATTTACAAGCAATATGTAAAAACGTTACTGTGCCTTTAAGAAGCACACAAAAACTGTCACAGTTGAATAACAATGAACCGGATTAGTTATATAAACCAAATTTAGCAAAGGATTGCACACATTAGCAATGGATGATTAACCCTTAATGTCAGAAAAAAACGTATAACAATTGACAATATAAGCGTTTTTATCACAGTCAAGCACAGTCTCACAGGTCTGCTGTGAGTGATTACCTCCCTCAAAACTAGTTTTGAAGACCCCTGAGCTCTGTGGAGACGTCCTGGATCATGCAGGGAGAAAAAGACAGACTGTGACTGAATTTCTGATGCGTAGTAAAAGCGCCAAAATAGGCCCCTCCCACTCACACTACAACAGTGAGGGAAGCTCAGTAAACTGTTTTAATTTAAAACAACGACAGCCATGTGGAAAATAAAGCCCAAAACAATTTTCACCAAGTACCTCAGATAATTAAACGATTTAACATGCCAGTAAACGTTTAAAATCTAATATATGCAATGTCATTAAAAAGCCTGCTGCTAGTCGCTCACACTGCAAGTTAGGCTAAAAGTTATATGCATACAGTATTTTCCCAGTGAAGTGCCATTCCCCAGAAATACTTAAGTGTTAACATATATACATGTCAGCCAGATACCAGTTGCTACTACTGCATTTAAGGCTGTACTTACATTATATCGGTATTAGCAGTATTTTCAAAGTCAATTCCATTCCTTAGAAAATAATATACTGCAACATACCTGTCCCCTGATCTGAAGTTACCTTACTCCTCAGAATGGCCGAGAACAGCAAACGGATCTTAGTTACGTCCGCTAAGATCATATACAAAAAACTCAGGTAGATTCTTCTTCAAATTCTGCCTGAGAAGGAAACAACACACTCCGGTGTCGTTTAAAATAACAAACTTTTGATTGAAGATATAAAAAACTAAGTTTAATCACCACAGTCCTCTCACACATCCTATCTATTAGTTGGGTGCAAGAGAATGACTGGGTGTGACGTAGAGGGGAGGAGCTATATAACAGCTCTGCTTGGGTGATCCTCTTGCACTTCCTGTTGGGGAGGAGTTAATATCCCATAAGTAATGATGACCCGTGGACTGACTACACTTAACAGGAGAAAGATACTACTTTTATTGCTAGGGGACTGCGAGCCCTCCCTTGATGATTGACATATGCCACTGTTGTGACATTGTCTGTTTGAAACCGAATATACGATTCTCTCTTTAATAGAGGCCAAGCCTGAAAAGCTCTGAAAATAGCACAGAGTTCTAAGATATAGATTGATAACCTCGCCTCTTGAGGATTCCAAACTACTTGTGCTGTCAGAGACACCCCCCCCAACCTGAGAGATGTGCATCTGTTGTGATCACAGTCCAGGTAGGACAAACAAAGGAGGCCCTTTAAACAATAAGGTGATGGTATAACCACCAAATCAGAGAGAGTGGAGAGTTGGGATTTAAGTATATCGGTTGTGATAACCGAGTATAATCCCTGCACCATTGGTGCCACATGCAAAACTGTAGAGGTCTCATAAGAAAACAAGTAAAAAGGATGACGTCCAATGCTGCAATCATGAGACCTAAAACTTCAATACAGAATTTAGACAATTATTCACTTTATCATCAGGAGATTTAGACTTCTCAATACCCAAAGTAAACAAAACTTCCTATAAGAACAAATATATTCCTTCTTAAATAAAAAATAAGATTTTTTTTATATCAGTCTCTGACATGGCATCCTCTGAATCAGAGGAGACCCCATCAGTAGAGGATACGTCAGTATGCTGAAGGTCAGAACTTAATTCACGTTTAGGAAAATGATGTAAAAATATTTTACATTTATTTGAAGTCAAAATAGCAGTCATTGCCTTCTCTATAGCTGTAGCAATACAATCTTACATTTCTGCAGTAATGCTATGTACATTTAGACTGAAATGGAATAACATATATATGTTACACACATATATATACACACATATATATACACATACATATATATATATATATATATATATATATATATATATATATATATATATATACACACACACACACACACACATATACATATATATATATATATATATATATATACACACACACACACACATATATGTGTGTGTATGTGTGCAACAAGCTTGAGAGAATGGGAAACAGAGTAAAAAAAGATATAAAAAAGAAAACTGATTCATAAAATACTGCAAGAAAGCCTCTAAGTGTTTACTGAGAACACTGAATGAGCTCGGGGCGGAGCTTATAACGGCAATTTTGGTGGGAACAAATTTTGGCAGGAAAATTAACATTTTTGGAGCAAAAAAAAAATGGCACACAACACGTCGCCCTATGACATAAATAGCATCACATGTGCGACATGCAAAGCTGTAGAGGATTTCCAATACACCTATCACTCTAAAATGCAGGTAAGAATTTTGATTGTATATACAAAAAAACAAAATGAACAAAAATAAAGCCTAATGGATACTTCTATTATAGCTGCATAAAATGTGATTCAACATTCCATGAGGCTAACATAATACTTAGCATCCTAATTTATAAATTATATTAAAAAAAATAAAAAAAAACGTGTATGTTTTACAGACTCAACCAACCTTGACAAATATTTAGCAACAAATAAAGCTGCTAAAAAAGAGCACTGAATTACTGACTCAAGGCATGTATACAAACAATATATAACATTACTTAAAAAGTGCCCAATCCATAGCGGAGTGTCTTATATAATAAAAGTATATACTTCCTGTGTAAGACACCCATCCACATATAGCAGACAGCCAAACCAGTACTGAAACATATCAGCAGAGGTAATGGCAGAGGAGTATAATGTCGATCTGTAAAGGGAGGCAGCAGATGAAACCCTGCGACCGATTTACAGAGAGCCTTAGAATAGATTTCCCATAGGTGAAAACATGGCGTCATCAGGCAATACTCCCTTTACATCCCTCAGACAAACACTGTACTTTGAGAGGAACTGGGCTTCAATATGATTAGAAGCGCCTATCACAGAAGAAAATAAAACAACTTACTTCACCACCTCCACGAGAGGCAAAGTTTGAAAAACCAAGGTATGAGTGAGGTGGGAGGTGTATTTATAGGCATTTTGAGGTTTGGGAAACTTTGCCCCCTCCTGGTAGTAATGTATATCCCATACGTCACTAGCTCATGGACTCTTGCCACTTACATGAAAGAAATAGAAAATTTAAATATTTCACCACCTACCTGGCACTGTTACAGTTCCATCTTGTTCCAATGATTCTGGGTTTATCCGTATGGCTGTCATGCTGTGATTGCTCAAATCTCTGTATAGCAAAAAACCCTGAAGAAGACAAAAGGCATGGGTCAATTGGAGGGGAAAAAAAACTCTTGCCTAAAATTAATTTCTAAAACGGATTTTCCTTACCTGAGCATAACCTAACCAAGATTTCTTCTCTCTCCTACTTTTAATACGGGACGTAGAATTATATATATGTCCCTGAAAAAAAAAGTGCAAAGAAGTGAAGGAACCAAATAATCAATTGCCATAGATTTTATATTCTAGCTTAGATCTCTCTACACATATACACAGATTCAAAGTTTGATAAAATTATAATATACTAACCAGTTTTACCCAATTTAAAAAGGTACTAATTTTATCAAGCTCTGAATTTAACCGTACTTAAACAACCACTGTCCTACAATCACCCTGATAGGTAGTTTAACACACACAAAAAAAATGTCAGACCATTTGAAACTATTACAGATATATTTAACTCAGAAGTTATAAAAGAAAAGGTTAAAGATTTTGAAACTAACATGAAGTGCCTGTTTCTGAACAACTCCTCTCTAGGAACAGACTTGTGAATACGGACAATTCCCATAGATCTAATGGTAAGCAGTAACATACTCCACAAGCATAGGGAATTATATAAGCACCATCATTTTGTTTCACTTATGTGTGGGTGCAACTTGGTATACACAAGTATATGCACATGTAGCCATTTGTATGGTACTGTAATATTCCCTGATGTATAGATATTTGTGAAGACTAATATTTTGTAGACGTATAACATGTTACCATACACTTTAAAGGGATAGTAAACCCAAATATTTTCTTTCGTGATTCAAATAGAGCATGCAATTTTAAGCAACTTTCTAATTTACTCCTATTATCAATTTTTATTAGTTCTCTTTGTATATTTTTTTTGAAAAAGCAGGAACGAAAGCTTTTGAGCCAGACTATTTTTGGTTCAGTACCCTGGATAGGGCTTGCCGCTTGGTGGATTCATTTAGCCATCCAATCAGCAAGCGCAACCCTGGTTCTCAACTTAAAATGGGCCGGCTCCAAAGCTTTTATTCCTGCTTTTTCAAAAAAGATACCAAGAGAACAAAGAAAATTTGATAATAGGAGTAAATTAGAAAGTTGCTTAAAATTGCATGCTCTATCTGAATCATGAAACAAAATATTTGGGTTTACTATCCCTTTAAGTGTACTTATGGCTCCTGCTTGCTTGTATTCTTCATTCTAACTATACTATTCTTATACTAACTATTGGCACCCTTCCATGTAGCTTTCACCTAAGACCCTCATTACTTTACAACACCCTTCCTCTCTGTGTACTCAGGCAGATATAGATATTAAACCGATACACACACACACAAACAGGCATGCAAAAGATTTTATAAATATTTTAAATACACTTATTACCCTCACTGTCCCACTGTAACCAGAACCAATTTTGTAAAGGCCATCTTTGCATAACAGATAAAGAAAGAAACCATCACTCTGAAGTAGGCACTGGTCATCTTCATCAAAATGAATTTCTTTCAGAGCCCACTTTTGCATCAAAGCAGCTTTTTTTATTCCATTTGTAAACCAATCCTGGATCTGAATTTTGCCCACCAAAACTGCCTGGACACTACGCTGCAGAGAGTTTAAAATGGTTGGCACCTGGTTAAAATGAAAGAAGAAAAAAAATGTATAAGTACACACATATAAGAAAGATTCTAATCCTAATAAATTTAGTGTTTCTTTTAACACTTCAATTGGATATGAAACAAAAAATACAAAAAAATGTTATATAATTTATAACATTTACAAGTTAAAAAGGCATTAAAAATGGACAGTCTACTCCAAAATGTTAATTGTTTAAAAGAAAGATAATCCCTTTACTACCCATAACCCAGTTTTGCATAACCAGCAGAGTTATATTAATATAACAATGTTATCTATATAGCACACATGAACTAGCAGAGATAAGAGGCAGTGTTGTGGCTTAGAGACAGCCCGAAATTTAGAGGTTTAAAGGTTATAAAGTATATTAATATAACAAAGGTCGGTTGTGCAAAGCTGGGGAATGAGTAGTAATGATGTTATCTTTTTAAAATTTCAGAGTAGACAGTCCCTTTAAAGGAACACTAAAGTCAAAATTAAACTTTCATGGGTTCAGTTAGAGTACAGTTTTAAACAAATTTCAAATTCACTACCATTATCAAAATATGCACAATCTCTTTATATGCACACTTTGAGGCACCAGCTACTACTGAGCATGTGCAAGAATTTACAGAATATACTATATGCATTTTGTGATTGGATGACGGCCGTCACATAATGCAGTGGGAAGAAAAATGAAATTAACTTTGAAATTTGTCCGAAAGAAAATCTACTACTCATTTGAAAATCAAACTAGGTGCTTTTGCATTGTGTTATTATGCATTTACTGAATAGGATATTCTACTGTGTTTAGCGGTCCTTTAATAGTAAATTAAAGACAGGGATAACACTAACCAAAATAAAGCTTTGCAAAAAAGATAGGTAAAATTTTAACAAAAGCACAAAAAAATATCAGTACCAAGGCTACTAAAATATTGTAAAAGAGCTAGTTTTTTTTCAGCTCCTAATAAAATTACCTGAACAGTTTGGCAAGCATGGCTGCCATTGTTAGTAAGAATAGCAGAAATAGCTTGTAATGTTTTTCCAGTTTCTCCCCATGCTACTACCATGCTGAAGAGGCAGGCACAGGATACTGCACTCAGCGATTGTCCAGTACTATCATTTGCTCCTGTACTGCGAACAGTTATTTCTAGGATAAGCTGGAGAAGAGATTCTGTGGACAAAACACCAAACATAAGGAATTGAGAGTAAAATTGAATATATTATTGCTATGTATTGCTAAAGTTTTCCACAAACCTAATTCAACTGTAAATATGAAACCATCTTAGTGTTTCTCTTTAGCAAGTTATATTGTATTGTGTGGGTTTTTCTCTTCTATAGTGAGTATGTAATACAATAACAAAATATCAGCCATGTTATGTTCAACATGAATCTGTTACTAAGGAAAGGGGGCAATTGCCTGGCATTGTATATTGTCCTACAATGTGTTGTATATTTGGATGCCCAGCACAATCAAATCACAGTACTAGGGTAGTCAAGACCTAAGCAGTGTATGTAATTGGGATGTCGGGAGGTACTAAAGATACTAGTGCTAAAGACAATGATACATGAAAGCAAATGTTCTTAAAACGACATGAAACCCAACATTTTTCTTTTGTGATTTAGAAAGAGCATAACATTTTTTTTTTTTTAAAAAAGTTTCAAGATTACTTCAATTATAAACTTTGCTTCATAGCTATAGTATTCTTTGTGAAAGAACATACCTAAGTAAGTAGTGTGCACATGTCAGTAAACACTGCAGCTATCTAGTGCCCTTGCAAATGTATAACATTGTTAAAAGTGTTCTTGCAATACTGCTGGCATATAGTACTTCAGACACATATAAGCTCCTCTATAGTCTATCCCACAGCTGTTCAACAAAAAAGGATTCTTCCAGAGCTTAACAAATTTCTTCAAAATCTATGAGCCAGCATAGCTTTTGAGTGCGTCTTTTTCAGGGAGACATGCTAAACTGCACAGCCGCAAATATCGCACTTGAAATCAAGTGACCTTAACTCACTCCCCACCCCTCCTCATGCTTGGTAGAGAGGATTTCTGGGAAGTATTAGAGAGAGGGCGTGGCCAGTGTTTCATATATATTTCCCAGCTTGGAGGCCTAGAAAAGATCCAGTCGCATAAGGCTAAACAGTTTAGCTGTGTCTGGTATCATGAAGTGGAAGGCACCCATGGGTGTCTTGGGGGCTCGAAACCAGGGCCTAATCTTAAGGTGCCGTTGGGCCCCTTTTCACCTGGATTTGCCAAGACCGGGCTTTTGTTTTTGTGTGTAAAATAGTCAAACTGCAGTCAGACATGAAGGATATAGAGGTTTTTGTTAAAGACACAAGTAAAGCCAGAAAAAACTGCTATTATATCATAAGTCACACGCCAGACTCAAATTTTCAGAATGATTATGGATATAAACACAATAGCTCTATGGTGCAAAGTCTAAAGCATAGGAAAATTACAGCATTGCTAATATTCTCACATTATGTTAAAAGCTTACCCAATACTTCAGGAGGTTCAGACTGCAGTCCTTCTGGCTGCTGACCCTGCAGCACATTTAACAGAGCCTGTAAGCTCCTCAAACACAATGACGGATGAGAAAAACGGGTCTCTTTGATCAGCTCAAAAACTTCACATAAACCAATTTCAATTATCTAAAAAAGAATATTAACTTTGTTATAGTATTGGATAATAAACACAGTCCTTACATTTCTAGATAAAAAGGTCCATACGTTTAGATAAACACATATATTAAATCAATGGTCAACAAGTTTAGGAACTTCCAAAACCTTTAGGGGCTTGAAATGTTTAATTTTAATGGTGTGTGCACACATAGAACATTGGTTTTACTTGATGATTTAAACGCACAAAAAAAACAGTGGTTTGACCGCTTGAATACCAAAAACATACAATAAGGCCGCTCATTGCTTATAAACACAAGTGATGTAACTTTCTGACCAGGGTGGATAAATATCAATGAATTTTTAACAAAAAAACTAAAAAAAATATGCTTACCTGATAAATTCATTTTCTTCAAGGTGGTGAGGGTCCACAAGTCAATTACTTTTGGGTTTTAACTTCTGCCCAATACTAGGAGGCAAAGATTCCAAAAAAGGAAATTTATGCGTACCTGATAAAATTGATTTCTTCTACGATACGACGAGTCCACGGATTCATCCTTACTTGTGGGATATTATCCTCCTGCTAACAGGAAGTGGCAAAGAGCACCACAGCACCCCAGTCATTTGACCGAAGGTATAGTAAGAGAAAGGAAAAGCTAAAAGGTGACTGAAGTTTTGAAAATAAAATAAATTCTGTCTTAAAAAGACAGGGCGGGCCGTGGACTCGTCGTATCGTAGAAGAAATCAATTTATCGGGTAAGCATAAATTTCCTTTTCTTCTACAAGATATGACGAGTCCACGGATTCATCCTTACTTGTGGGATACAATACCAAAGCAACAGGACACGGATGAACGGGAGGGACAAGACAGATACCTAAACGGAAGGCACCACTGCTTGAAGAACCTTTCTCCCAAAAATAGCCTCCGAAGAAGCAAAAGTATCAAATTTGGAAAATTTGGAAAAAAGTATGAAGGGAGGACCAAGTCGCAAGAACATTGAGAACTAAATTCAAACTCCATGGCGGAGCAAAAGGTTTAAACACAGGCTTGATTCTGATTAAAGCCTGACAAAAAGACTGAACGTCTGGGACATCCACCAGACACTTGTGTAGTAAAATTGACAAAGCAGAAATTTGTCCCTTCAAGGAACTAGCTGATAATCCCTTCTCCAATCCTTCTTGGAGAAAGGACAAAAGCCCTTGGATTCGCACCAATAAAGAGATTTAGGCCATATATTATGGTAAATCTTTCTAGTGACAGGCTTTCGAGCCTGAATCAAAGTATCATTGACCGATTCAGAGAATCCCCGCTTAGATAAAATCAAGCGTTCAATCTCCAGGCAGTCAGCTGCAGAGAATTTAGATCTGGATGTTGGAACAGTCCTTGAATGAGAAGGTCCCGTCTCAATGGAAGTTTCCACGGTGGCAGAGAGGACATGTCCACTAGATCCACATACCAAGTCCTGCATGGCCATGCAGGCGCTATTAGAATTACCGAAGCTCTCTCCCGTTTGATTCTTGCAATAACACGAGGCACGAGAGGAAATGGTGGAAGCACATAAGTCAGGTTGAACGACCAAGGTACTGCTAGAGCATCTATCAGTACAGCTTGGGGATCCCTTGACCTGAAACCGTAACAAGGAAGTTTGGCATTCTGCCGAGATGCCATCGGATCCAATTCCGGTGTGCCCTATTGATGAATCAATGATGCAAACACCTCTGGATGGAGTTCCCACTCCCCAAGATGAAAAGTTTGACTAAGAAAATCCGCGTCCCAGTTCTCTACTCCTGGGATATAGATTGCTGATAGATGGCAAGAATGAGCCTTAAAAGACAACCCCATTCTGCTTGATGGGGTTGTGCAGGGATTTGAACCCATGGCTCTGTGTTTTTTCTACTGCTGTTTGCTTGTGTGTTGAGCCACAGCCAGTTGTTATTTTTTGAGTAAAACAAAATTTTACTGCGCCTTTAAGAGTAAAAAAGCGCACAATTTTTTCAAATCTGCTTAAAAATGATAAACGTTCGATTTTAAGGTATTCCTATCCTAAATTGCAGTCGGATATTGCACCACAAGCAAGGGCAAATTAAACCTCTTAAATGATTAATTTAACACAAAACAGTTAATGAAAAATCTTAAACAAACCCCTGCAGCTCTTCACAGCTCTGCTTTGGCGCCTACCTGCCCCCAGGGATCTGACAAACTGATCAATATCACTCCGGTAGACAATCACTCAGTTTGGGCCCAACCGAAGCTGAAGTTTGCTGTCCTTCTTGACAAACTAACTGCGCATCTGAGGCGTGAAAATTAGGCCCCGGGTTGTCACCGGCGAAACGCGTTGAGGTCTTTTTGGTCTTCGTGTGGATCCATAGCATCAGTTGCAAGGACGTTTTGTGAAGCAGCCTGTGACGTATCTTGCCAGTCACACCCCACTAAGAACAGCCGGGAACTGTTTGTATTGTGTGAACGCTGGAAGCTCATTTGGATAGTCACAAACGCCGCCACATCTACTATTTTGGACTACAACTACCTGTCATTTTATACTAAAGGCCTGTTTTTATCTTCATTCTAGTAAGTTACTTTACTAGTGTGTGTCATCTTCTATTTATTAAAGTTATACCTTGAGTCGAAGGTGCGCTGTCGTCTTCTTGTTGCAGTTCTTTTGATTCTAACTAAAGCCTGACAGAACTGAAAATCTGCCAGACGTTTGTGCAGTAGAATTGATAAAGCAGATATCTGTCCCTTTAAGGAACTAGCTGATAGCCCCTTCTCCAATCCTTCTTGGAGAAAGGACAAAATCCTAGGAATCCTGATCTTACTCCATGAGTAGCCTTTGGATTCGCACCAATAACGATATTTACACCATATCTTATGATAAATTTTCCTGGTGACAGGCTTTCGAGCCTGAATCAAGATAACTATGACCGACTCAGAGAACCCCCTCTTGGATAAGATCAAGCGTTCAATCTCCAAGCAGTCAGTCGAAGAGAAACTAGATTTGGATGCTGGAATGAACCTTGAACCAGAAAGTCCTGTCTCAGTGGCAGAGACCATGGTGGAAGAGATGACATGTCCACCAGGTCTGCATACCAAGTCATGCGTGGCCACGCAGGTGCTATCAAAATCACAGAAGCTCTCTCCTGTTTGATTCTGGCAATCAAACAAGGAGGGAGAGGAAATGGTGGAAACACATAAGCCAGGTTGAGCAACCAGGGTACTGCTAGAGCCTCTATCAGTACTGCCTAAGGATCCCTTGACCTGGACCTGTAACGAGGAAGTTTGGCATTCTGACGAGACGCCATCAGATCCAATTCTGGTGTGCCCCATTGCTGAATCAATTGTGCAAACACCTCCGGATGGAGTTCCCACTCCCCCGGATGAAAGGTCTGGCGACTTAGAAAATCCGCTTCCCAGTTCTCCACTCCTGGGATATAGATTGCTGATATATGGCAAAAGTGAGTCTCTGCCCATCAAATTATTTTGGTAACCTCTATCATCGCTAGAGAACTCTTTGTTCCCCCCTGATGATTGATATATGCTACAGTCGTGATATTGTCCGACTGGAATCTTATGAATCTGGCCGATGCCAGCTGAGGCCACGCCTGAAGCGCGTTGAATATCGCTCTCAGTTCTAGAATATTTATTGGGAGGAGAGCCGCCTCCTGAGTCCACAAACCCTGTGCTTTCAGGGAATTCCAGACTGCACCCCAGCCCAATAGGCTGGCATCCGTCGTCACTATGACCCATGCTGGCCTGCGGAAATTCATTCCCTGGGACAGATGATCCTGTGACAACCACCAAAGAAGAGAGTCTCTGGTCTCTTGGTCCAGATTTATCTGAGGAGATAAATCTGCATAATCCCCTTTCCACTGTTTGAGCATGCATAGTTGCAGTGGTCTGAGATGCAAGCGAGCAAACGGAACTATGTCCATTGCCACTACCATTAAACCGATTACCTCCATACACTGAGCCACTGACGGCCGAGGAATGGAATGAAGAGCTCGGCAGATGGATAAAATTTGATTTCCTGACGTCAGTCATAAAAAATTTCATGTCCACCGAATCTATCAGAGTTCCCAGGAATGGAACTCTTGTGAGAGGGATAAGTGAACTCTTTTTTACGTTCACTTCCACCGTGAGATCTTAGAAAAGCCAACACGATCTCCGTGTGAGACTTGGCTAGTTGGTAAGTTGACGCCTGGATTAAGATATCTTCCAGATAAGGCGCCACAGCAATGCCCCGCGGCCTTAGAACCGCCAGAAGGGACCCTAGCACCTTTGTGAAAATTCTGGGAGCCGTGGCCAACCCGAAAGGAAGAGCCACAAACTGGTAATGCTTGTCCAGAAAGGCGAACCTGAGGATCTGGTGATGATCTTTGTGGATAGGAATGTGTATATACGCATCCTTTAAGTCCACGGTGGTCATATATTGACCCTCCTGGATCATAGGCAAAATAGTCCGAATGGTCTCCATCTTGAAGGATGGGATACTGAGGAATTTGTTTAGGATCTTGAGATCTAAGATTGGTCTGAAAGTTCCCTCTTTTTTGGGAACCACAAACAGATTTGAGTAGAACCCTTGCCCCTGTTCTGTTTTCGGAACTGGGCAGATCACTCCTATGGTATATAGGTCTTCTACACAGCGTAAGAATGCCTCTCTTTTTGTCTGGTTTACAGACAATTGAGAAAGATGGAATCTCCCGCTTGGGGGAGAATCTTTGAAATCTAGAAGATACCCCTGGGTTACTATTTCTAAAGCCCAGGAGTCCTGAACGTCTCTTGCCCAAGCCTGAGCGAAGAGAGAAAGTCTGCCCCCTACTAGATCCGGTCCCGGATTGGGGGCTACCCCTTCATGCTGTCTTGGTGGCAGCAGCGGGCTTCTTGGCCTGTTTACCCTTCTTCCAAGTCTGATTAGGTCTCCAGACTGACTTGGATTGAGCAAAATACCCCTCTTGCTTTGCGGCAGGGGAAGAGGTAGAAGGACCACCATTGAAGTTTCGAAAGGAACGAAAATTATTTTGTCCTGAGGAAGGGCATCGCCTTTCCCTCCAGTGATGTCTGAAATTATCTCTTTCAGTTCAGGCCCGAATAGGGTCTTACCCTTGAAAGGGATGGCTAAAAGCTTAGCTTTTGATGACACATCAGCAGACCAGGACTTAAGCCATAACGCTCTACGCGCTAAAATGGCAAAACCTGAATTCTTCGCCGCTAATTTAGCCAATTGAAAAGCAGCATTTGTAATGAAATAATTAGCTAGCTTGAGAGCCCTAATTCTATCCAGAATATCATCTAATGGAGTCTCAACCTGAAGAGCCTCTTCCAGAGCCTCGAACCAAAAGGACGCTGCAGTAGTTACAGTAACAATGCACGCTATAGGTTGGAGAAGAAAACCTTGATGAACAAATATTTTATTCAGGAGACCCTCTAATTTTTTATCCATAGGATCTTTGAAAGCACAACTGTTTTCAATAGGTATAGTTGTACGCTTAGCCAGGGTAGAAATAGCTCCCTCCACCTTAGGGACAATCTACCACGAGTCCCGCACGGCATCTGATATGGGAAACATTTTCTTAAAAGTAGGAGGGGGAGCGAACGGAATACCTGGTCTATCCCACTCCTTAGTGACAATTTCCGAAATCCTCTTAGGGACCGGAAAAACATCAGTGTAGGCAGGAACCTCTAGGAATCTGTCCATTTTACACAATTTCTCTGGAACTACAATAGGGTCACAATCATCCAGAGTCGCTAAAACCTCCCTGAACAATAAGCGAAGGTGTTCTAGTTTAAATTTAAAAGCCGTCATATCTGAATCTGTCTGAGGGAACATATTTCCTGAATCAGAAATCTCTCCCTCAGCCAGCAAATTCCTCACTTTAGAACATTGTGAGGGTACATGGGATATGGCTAATAAAGCGTCAGAGGGCTCACCGTTTGTTCTCACACCAGACCTACTGCGCTTCCCCTGCAACCCAGGCAGCTTAGATAAAACCTCTGTAAGGGTAGTATTCATAACTGCGGCCATATCTTGCAGGGTGAAAGAATTAGACACACTAGGAGTACTTGGCGTCGCTTGTGCGGGCGTTAATGGTTGTGACACTTGGGGAGAATTAGATGGCATAACTTGATTCTCTTCTGACTGAGAATCATCATGCGACATACTTTTATTAGCTAAAATATGTTCTTTGCAATTTATTGACCTTTCAGTGCATGAGGGACACATTCTAAGTGGAGGTTCCACAATGGCTTCTAAACATATTGAACATTGACTTTCCTCAATGTCAGACATGTTGAACAGGCTAGTAATGACTACAAACAAGCATGAAAACACTTTATTTAGTGAAAAAAAATAACAATCTTAAAAAACGGTACTGCGCCTTTAAGAGAAAAAAAGCATACACGTTCTGCAAAACAGCCTAAACATGCACCAAATTTTTCAAAATTTTGTATGCAGATACAATATAAGTAGTTAAGATTGCCCCACAAGGAATTTTAACATTTAACCCCTTAATTTGCAAACCAGATTGAAAATAGGCCCAGATCCGGAAAAAACACCCTCAGCACCTTGCCACAGCCCTGCTGTGGCCCTACCTGCCCTCAGGGATCGAAAATGTGGGGTAAAAGCTTCGAATTGTCACAAAACATACACCAGGGCCCTCAGGAGTTAGAGCTTGCTGAGAAAAACTAACTGCGCATCTGAGGCGCGAAAATAAGCCCCGTCCATCTCACTCGATGTCTCCACAGCCTCAAAGAACTGCACCAGAGCGGTTATAACTAGCCATGTGGGTTCTGAGACCCAAAAGTTAAGCCATGTGTGCCCTCAAAGTTGCCCAAAACGTTATTGCACAACTCACTGTCAACCATATTTGTAATTGGCCCCATATGCAAGCTAAGTAATGCCCTTCTTTTAGCTCTAGGATTACTGCTTACCCTTACCCTCCTGGGTATAATGTCAGCCTTTCTGAAATACACAGTCTCTCCAGAAAAATATGACTGAACATACCTCACTGCTGCATAGCATGAAACCGTTCCCCACACTGAAGTTTCCAGTACTCCTCAGCCTCTGTGGGAACAGCACTGGATCTTAGTTACAAATGCTAAGATCATCATCCTCCAGGCAGCAGTCTTCATCCATCTGCTGCCTGAGAGTAAATAGTACACACAGGTACCATTTAAAACAACAAACTCTTGCTTGAAGAAATTAACAACTAATATTTTATCACCTCTTTCACTTTACCCTTCCTAGTACTTAGAGTAGGGAAAGAGAATGACTGGGGGTGGAGCTAAGGGAGGAGCTATATAGACAGCTCTGCTGTGGTGCTCTTTGCCACTTCCTGTTAGCAGGAGGATAATATCCCACAAGTAAAAGGATAAATCCGTGGACTCGTCCTACCTTTATAGAAGAAAACTAAATCACTTGGGCTGGCCTCATGGACTCTCACCACCTAAAAAAAACCCCATAATTTATGTAAGAACTTACCTGATAAATTAATTTCTTTCATATTGGCAAGAGTCCATGAGCTAGTGACGTATGGGATATACAATCCTACCAGGAGGGGCAGTTTCCCAAACCTCAAAATGCAAATAAAAACACCCCTCACCACACCCACAATTCAAATTCATTTAACGAATAGCCATGTAGTGGGGTGATAAAATAAGGAGTAAAAAGCATCAACAAAGGAATTTGGAATTAATTGTGCTTTATACAAAAAATCATAACCACCAAAAAAAGGGTGGGTCTCATGGACTCTTGCCAATATAAAAGAAATTAATTTATCAGGTAAGTTCTTACATAAATTATGTTTTCTTTCATGTAATTGGCAAGAGTCCATGAGCTAGTGACGTATGAAATAGTAATAACCAAGATGTGGAACTCCACAGAAGAGTCACTAGAGAGGGAGGGATACAATAATAACAGCCATTTTTTGCTGAAAAAAATAAATCCACAACCCAAAAACATAATTTATGCTTACCTGATAAATTTATTTATCTTGTGGTGTATCGAGTCCACGGATTCATCCTTACTTGTGGGATATTCTCATCCCTTACAAGAAGTGGCAAAGAGAGCACCCACAGCAGAGCTGCCTATATAGCTCCCCCCTTAGCTCCACCCCCCAGTCTTTCAACCGAAGGCTAGGAAGAAAAAGGAGAAACCATAGGGTGCAGTGGTGACTGAAAGTTTAAAAATAAAAATATATATGCCTGTCTTAAAAAAGAGGGTGGGCCGTGGACTCGATGCATCACAAGATAAATAAATTTATCAGGTAAGCATAAATTATGTTTTCTCTTGTAAGATGTATCGAGTCCACGGATTCATCCTTACTTGTGGGATACCAATACCAAAGCTTTAGGACACGGAAGAAGGGAGGGACAAGACAGAGACCTTAAACGGAAGGCACCACTGCTTGTAGAACCTTTCTCCCAAAAATATCCTCCGAAGAAGCAAAAGTATCGAATTTGTAAAATTTGGAAAAAGTATGAAGCGAAGACCAAGTCGCCGCCTTACAAATCTGTTCAACAGAAGCCTCATTTTTAAAAGCCCATGTGGAAGCCACAGCTCTAGTAGAATGAGCAGTAATCCTTTCAGGAGGCTGCCGTCCAGCAGTCTCATAGGCCAAACGGATGATGCTTTTCAGCCAAAAGGAAAGAGAGGTAGCCGTAGCCCTTTGACCTCTCCGTTTACCAGAATAAACAACAAACAAAGAAGATGTTTGATGGAAATCTTTAGTTGCTTGTAAGTAGAATTTTAAAGCACAAACCACATCAAGATTGTGTAACAGACGTTCCTTCTTACATGAAGGATTAGGACACAAAGAAGGAACCACAATCTCTTGATTGATATTCTTATTAGAAACAACCTTAGGAAGAAACCCAGGTTTGGTACGTAAAACCACCTTTATCTGCATGGAAAACAAGGTAAGGGGAATCACATTGTAAAGCAGATAGCTCAGAAACTCTTCGAGCCGAAGAGACTAAACTAAAAACAAAAACTTTCCAAGATAAAAGCTTAATATCTATGGAATGCATAGGTTCAAACGGAACCCCTTGAAGAACTTTAAGAACTAAGTTTAGGCTCCATGGCGGAGCAACAGGTTTAAATACATGCTTGATTCTGACCAAAGCCTGACTAAATGCTTGAACGTCTGGAACATCTGCCAGACGTTTGTGAAGTAGAATAGACAAAGCAGATATTTGACCTTTAAGAGAACTATCAGATAATCCCTTCTCCAAACCTTCTTGGAGAAAAGACAATATTCTAGGAATCCTAATCTTACTCCACGAATAACCTTTGGATTCACATCAATAAAGATATTTGCGCCAAATCTTATGATAAATCTTCCTGGTGACAGGCTTTCTAGCCTGAATCAGGGTATCAATGACCGATTCAGAGAAACCACGCTTTGAAAAATGATGCGTTCAATCTCCAAGCAGTCAGACGCAGAGAAATTAGATTTGGATGCGTGAACGGGCTTTGAATTAGAAGGTCCCGCCTCATTGGCAGAGTCCACGGTGGAACCGAGGACATGTCCACTAGGTCTGCATACCAAGTCCTGCGTGGCCACGCAAGAGCTATCAGAATTACCGAAGCTCTCTCCTGCTTGATTCTGGCAACCAGACGTGGAAGGAGAGGAAACGGTGGAAATACATAGGCCAGATTGAAGGACCAAGGCACTGCTAGAGCATCTATCAGTACTGCCTTGGGATCCCGGGATCTGGACCCGTAACGAGGAAGTTTGGCATTCTGACGAGACGCCATCAAATCCAATTCTGGTGTGCCCCATAGCTGAATCAGCTGGGCGAATACCTCCGGATGGAGTTCCCACTCCCCCGGATGAAGAGTCTGACGACTTAGAAAATCCGCCTCCCAGTTCTCTACCCCTGGGATGTGGAATGCTGAGAGATGGCAAGAGTGATCCTCTGCCCACCAGATTATTTTGGTTACCTCCATCATCACTAGAGAACTCCTTGTTCCTCCCTGATGATTGATATAAGCTACAGTCGTGATGTTGTCAGACTGAAACCTGATGAATTTGGCCGCAGCAAGCTGAGGCCACGCCTGAAGCGCATTGAAAATCGCTAGCGGCACAAGTTCTGCAAAACAGTGTAAAAAAGCAGTAAACTTAACGAAATTTTTAAAGTAGTATCTTACAGCCTTAGAAACTTTGCACAACTATGCAAATAAACAATTAACCCCTTAATGGCAAAACCGGATTGAAAAAACGTCAAAACTGGTAAAAAAAGACTTTCAGCACCCTGCCACAGCTCTGCTGTGGTGCCTACCTGCCCTTCAGACCGATTTGTGGGGAAAAAACCTCCTTTACAGCCCTCAAACACAGCAGGAACCTCTAGAAAAGCAGTTGGATGACTCTTAAGAAAAAGAAACTGCGCAACCGAGGCGCGAAAATAGGCCCCTCCCACCTCACTCAATGTTTTGAGGCCTATTAGAAAAACACCTGAGTGTCTCTTAATTAACCATGTGGGTTAAACAACCCTAACACAAGCCACAATGACCCCTTCAGTCCCTTCAAAAAAACTTTATAATTGCATCATTTACTGAACAAACAAAAAACGTTTTTTCCTAAAAGTGTCACCAGTAACAAATGAGCCCTTCAAGGAAGCTGAAATTCCTATCCAAGTGTCTGATTACAGCTTACCCTTTCCCCATGGGGATATTGCCAGCCTTTTCTAGAATAAACACAGTCTGACTAGAAAAACAGACTGAACATACCTCATATGCAGCTTAGCATGCAAACCGTTCCCCCAACTGAAGTTTTCCTGTACTCTTCAGCCCTTGTGAGAACAGCAGTGGATCTTAGTTACAAAGTGCTAAGATAATAATCCTCCTTGCAGAAATCTTCATGTCTTTTTCTGCCAAAGAGTAAATAGTACACAACGGCACCATTTAAAATAAACTTTTGCTTGAGAAATAAAAATAACATTTTTGTCACCACACTCGCTCTGCACTTCCTAGTTACTTAGAGTAGGCAAAGAGAATAACTGAGGGGTGGAGCTAAGGGGGGAGCTATATAGGCAGCTCTGCTGTGGGTGCTCTCTTTGCCACTTCCTGTAGGGGAGGAGAATATCCCACAAGTAAAGGGACACTGAACCCAAATTTTTTCTTTTGTAATTCAGAAAGAGCATGCAATTTTAAGCAATGTTCTAATTTACTCCTATTGTCAATTTTTCTTCGTTCTCTTGCTATCATTATTTGAAAAAGAAGGCATCTAAGCTTTTTTTGTTTCAGTACTCTGGACAGCACTTTTTTATTGGTGGATGAATTTATCCACCAGTCAGCAAGGACAACCCAGGTTGTTCACCAAAAATGGGCCGCATCTAAACTTACATTCTTGCATTTCAAATAAAGATACCAAGAGAATGAAGAAAATTTGATAATAGGAGTAAATTAGAAAGTTGCTTAAAATTTCATGCTTAATCAAAATTTCATGCTTAATCAGAATCAAGAAAGAAATTTTTTGGGTACAGTGTCCCTTAAGGATGAATCCGTGGACTCGATACATCTTACAAGAGAAATATAAGTTTTTATTCGCATTATGAAAATAAAAAAACTCAAACATAAGCAGAGGAATCAAACTGAAACAGCTGCCTGAAGAACTTTTTAACAAAATACTGCTTCTGAAGAAGCAAATACATAAAAACGGTAGAATTTAGTAAATGTATGCAAAGAAGACCAAGTTGCTGCTTTGCAAATCTGATCAACTGAAGCTTCATTCTTAAAAGCCCACGAAGTGGAGACTTATGTAGTAGAATGAGCTGTAATTCTTTGAGGCAGGTCCTGACCCGACTCCAAATAAGCCTGATGAATCAAAAGCTTTAACCACGATGCCAAGGAAATGGCAGAAGCCTTATGACCTTTCCTAGAACCAGAGAAGATAACAAATAGACTAGAAGTCTTCCTGAAATCTTTAGTAGCTTCAACATAATATTTCAAAGCTCTTACCACATCCAAAGAATGCAAGGATCTCTCCAAAGAATTCTTCAGATTAGGACACAAAGAAGGGACAACAATTTCTCTATTAATGTTGTTTGAATTCACAACCTTCAGTAGAAATTTAAATGAAGTCCGCAAAACTGCCTTATACTGATGAAAAATCAAAAAAGGAGATTCACAAGAAAGAGCAGATAATTTGGAAACTCTTCTAGCAGAAGAGATGGCCAAAAGGAACAATAGTTTAATGTCCAAAGAATGCATAGGCTCAAACAGAGGAGCCTGCAAAGCCTTCAAAACCAAATTAAGACTCCAAGGAGGAGAGATTGATTTAATGACAGGCTTAATACGGACCAAATTCTGTACAAAACAGTGAATATCAGGAAGTTTAGCAATCTTTCTGTGAAATAAAACAGAAAGGGCAGAGATGTGTCCCTTCAAGGATCTTGCAGATAAACCTTTATCCAAACCATCCTGAATAAACTGTAAAATTCTAGGAATTCTAAAAGAATGCCAGGAGAATTTATGAGAAGAACACCATGAAATATCTTCCAAACTCGATAATAAATCTTCTTAGAAACAGATTTACGAGCCTGTAACATAGCATTAAATACTGAGTCAGAGAAACCTCTATGACTAAGCACTAGGCGTTCAATTTCCATACCTTCAAATTTAATGATTTGAGATCCTGATGGAAAAACAGACCTTGAGACAAAAGGTCTGGCCTTAATGGAAGTGGCCAAGGTTGGCAACTGGACATCCGGACAAGATGCGCATACCAAAACCTGTGAGGCCATGCTGGAGCTACAAGCAACACAAAAGATTGTTCCATGATGATCTTGGAAATCACTCTTGGAAGAAGAACCAGGAAGGCAGGAAGATATAAGCAGGTTGGTAACACCAAGGAACTACTAACGCATCTACCGTTTCCGCGTGAGGATCCCTGGACCTGGACAGGTACCTGGGTAGTTTCTTGTTTAGATGGGAAGCCATCAGATCCATTTCTGGAAGACCCTACATCTGAACAATCTGAGAAAACACATCTGGATGGAGCGACCACTCCCCCGGATGTAAAGTCTGACGGCTGAGATAATCCGCTTCCCAATTGTTCATAACTGGGATATGAACCGCAAAAATTAGACAGGAACTGGATTCCGCCAAAACAAGTATCCGAGATACTTCTTTCATAGCTTGGGGACTGTGAGTCCCACCCTGATGATTTACATATGCCACAGTTGTGATATTATATGTCTGAAAACAAATGAACGGTTCTCTCTTCAACAGAGGCCAAACCTGAAGAGCCCTGAAAATAGCACGGAGTTCTAAAATATTAATTGGTAATCTCGCCTCTTGAGATTTCCAAACCCCTTGTGCTGTCAGAGATCCCCAGACAGCTCCCCAACCTGAAAGACTTGCATCTATTGTGATCACAGTCCAGGTTGGACGAACAAAAGAGGCCCTTGAACTATACGATGGTGATCTAACCACCAAGTCAGAGATAGTCGAACATTGGGATTTAAGGATATTAATTGTGATATCTTTGTATAATCCCTGCACCATTGGTTCAGCATACAAAGCTGGAGAGGTCTCATAAAACCGAGCAAAAGGGATCGCGCCCGATGCTGCAGTCATGAGACCTAAAATTTCCATGCACATAGCTACTGAAGGGAATGATTGAGACTGAAGGTTTCGACAGGCTGAAACCAATTTTAATCGTCTCTTGTCTGTTAGACACAGAGTCATGGATACTGAATCTATCTGGAAACCTAAAAAGGTGACCCTTGTCTGAGGAATCAAATAACTTTTTGGTAAATAGATCCTCCAACCATGTCTTTGAAGAAACAACACTAGTTGATTTGTGTGAGATTCTGCAGAATGTAAAGACTGAGCTAGTACCAAGATATCGTCCACATAAGGAAACACCGCAATACCCCGTTCTCTGATTACAGAGAGTAGGGCACCGAGAACCTTTGAAAAGATTCTTGGAGCTGTCGCTATGCCAAATAGAAGAGTGACAAATTGGTAATGCTTGTCTAGAAAAGAGAATCCCAGAAACCGATAGCGATCTGGATGAATCGGAATATGAAGATATGCATCCTGTATGTAAGTCTATTGTGGACATATAATGCCCTTGCTGAACAAAAGGCAGAATAGTCCTTATAGTCACCATTTTGAAAGTTGGCACTCTTACAGAATGATTCAAAATTTTCAGATCCAGAACTGGCCTGAATTTATTTTCTTTCTTTGGGACAATGAATAGATTTGATTAAAACCCAGATCCTGTTCCCGAAACGGAATTGGTATGATTACCCCTGAAAGCTACAGGTCTGAAACACACTTCAGAAAAGCCTGAGCCTTCACTGGATTTGCTGGGATGAGTGAGAAAAAAAATCTTCTCACATGAGGTCTTACTCTGAATCCTATTCGATACCCTTGAGAGACAATACTCTGAATCCATTGATTTTGGACACAATCTGCCCAAATGTCTTGGAAAAATATTAATCTGCTCCCTACCAGCTGAGCCGGAATGAGGGCCGCACCTTCATGCGGACTTGGGGGCTGGCTTTGGTTTCTTAAACGGTTTGGATTTACTCCAACTTAAAGAAGGTCTCCAATTGGAACCAGATTCTTTGGGGGAAGGATTAGGTTTATGTTCCTTATTTTGTTGAAAGGAACAAAAGCGGTTAGAAGCTTTAGATTTGCCCTTAGGTCTTTTATCCTGAGGCAAAAATAACTCCCTTCCCTCCAGTGACAGTTGAAATAATCGAATCCAACTGAGAACCAAATAACATATTACCTTGGAAAGAAAGAGATAGTAATCTAGACTTAGATACTATGTCAGCATTCCAATATTTGAGCCACAAAGTTCTTCTAGCTAAAATAGCTACAGACATAGAATTAACATCAATTTTGATTACATCAAAAATGGCATCACATATAAAATGATTAGCATTTTGAAGCAAACAAACAATGCTAGACAAATCAGGATCCATTTCCTGTTGCGCTAAACATTCCAACCAAAAAGTTGATGCAGCTGCAACAGCATCCATAGAAATGGCAGGCCTGAGAAGATGTCCAGAATATAAATAAGCTTTCCTTAGAGAACATTCAAGTTTCCTATCTAAAGGCTCTTTAAAAGAAGTACTCTCTTTCATAGAAATAGTAGTACATTTAGTAAGAGTAGAAATAGCCCCATCAACTTTGGGGATCTTTTCCCAAAACTCCAATCTAACTGCTGGCAAAGGATACGATTTTTTTAAACCTTGAAGAAGGAATAAAAAGTACCACCAGGCCTATTAAATTCCTTAGAAAGCATATCAGAAATAGCATCAGGAACTGGAAAAACCTCTGGAGTAACCACAGGAGGTTTATAAACAGAATTTAAACTTTACTAGTTTTAATATCAAGAGGACTAGTTTCCTCAATATCCAATGTAATCAATACCTCTTAACAAGGAATGAATATACTCCATTTTAAATAAATAAGTAGATTTGTCAGTGTCAATATCTGAGGAAGGATCTTTTGAATCAGATAGATCCTCATCAGGAGGATGATAATTCAGTATGTCGGTCATTTGAAATTTCATCAACGTTATGAGAAGTTTTAAAAGACCTTTTATATGTTTGTTAGAAGGTGGGATGGCAGACAAAGCCTTCTGAATTGTATTAGCAACAAAATCTTTTATACTCACAGGTATATCATGTACATTAGATGTTGAAGGAACAACAGGCATTGTACTATTACTGATGGACACATTCTCTACATGTAAAAGCTTTTCACGACAACTATAAAATACCACAGCTGGAGATATAATCTCCACAAATTTACAACAAATGCACTTAGCTTTGGAAGAACGGTTATCAGGCAGCAGGATTTCAACAGTGGTATCTGAGACAGGATCAGAGTGAGACATCTTGCAAATGTAAGAGAAAACACAACATATAAAGCAAAATGATCAATTTCCTTATATGGCAGTTTCAGGCATGGGAAAAAAATGCAAACAGCATAGCCCTCTGACATAAAAAAAAAGGCAAGAAGCACATAGGAAGGGGGTTTTAAATAATGAAATTATTTGGCGCCAAGTATGACTAACAACGCAAACTGAAATTTTTTTAGCGCTAACAACATCCGGAAATAACACACTCACGTCATTGAAGACGCAACCTTGTGCAAGGAACTCGGCGTCAACTACGACGCCGGAAATGACGAATTTGCATCATCTGACGAACCTTCGCGTTAAAAAAAATTCTCACGCCAAGAATGACGCGATAAACTTTGGCATTTTGCGCCCTAGCTAGCCTAATTTTGCCAGCAATTTTTTAATGAAAAAAAACAGTCAATTGAAAAAAAGACTAAACACCAGGTAAGAAAAAATAATTTTCCCAAATATGAAACTGACAGTCTGCAAAAGGAAATATACATAAACCTTACACATGGCAAATTTAAGTACAATACATATATTTAGAACTTTACATTAAAACAAAGTGCCAAACCATAGCGGAGAGTGTCTGAAATGAAAACATACTTACCAAAAGACACCCATCCACATATAGCAGATAACCAAACCAGTACTGAAACAGATATCAGTAGAGGTAATGGAATATGAGAGTAAATAGTCTATCTGAATAAGGGAGGTAGGAGATTAATCTCTACGACCGATAACAGAGAAGCTATGAAATAGATCCCCGTGAGGAAAACCATTGCATTCAATAGGCAATACTCCCTTCACATCCCTCTGACATTCACTGTACTCTGAGAGGAATCGGGCTTCAAAATGCTGAGAAGCGCATATCAACGTAGAATCTAAGCACAAACTTACTTCACCACCTCCATAGGAGGCAAAGTTTGTAAAACTGAATTGTGGGTGTGGTGAGGGGTGTATTTATAGGCATTTTGAGGTTTGGAAAACTTTGCCCCTCCTGGTAGGATTGTATATCCCATACGTCACTAGCTCATGGACTCTTGCCAATTACATGAAAGAAATTAGTTCATCAGGTAAGCATAGATTTTGTTTTCTTTCGTAAGGTGGTTAGAGTACACAAGACCATTACTTATGGGAACTAATACCCAAAATGCAGAGACCATGAGTAATTTGGACTATATTAAAAAAAAAAAAAAAAAATAGAAAAAAAAGGCAGACACAAATTTTTAGACACCACTGCCTGGAGAACTTTCCTACCAAAGGCCGCTTTAGAAGATGCAAAAATATCAAACTGGTAGAATTTAGTAAAAGCATATAACAGGAAATGGAAAATGCTCTGGTAGAATGAACAATAATGTTATTTAGGGGAGACTTGCCCACCTCCAAAAAAGCATTGTGAATTAAAAGCTTTAATTAGAAGATAAAGTAACAGCTGAGGCTTTCTGGCCTTTACGTACACCAGATAAATGAAAAAAAATTGAGAATAGCCTAAAATTCTTTGTAACTTTAAGACTAACTACATCAAAATTATGTAAAAGTCTCTCTGGAAATTTTAGGCTTAGGACAAAAGAGAACACTACATTTTCCCTTTTGAAGTTACCTGAAGAAACTACCTTTGCAAAAAAAGAAAAAATTTATGCTTACCTGATAATTTTTATTTATTTTTTTGACACGATGAGTCCACGGATCATCTTAATTACTATTGGGAATACCACTCCTGCCCTGCAGGAGGCGGCAAAGAGCACCACAGCAAAGCTGTTAAATATCACCTCCCTTCCCTCCCAACCCAGTCATTCGACCGAAGTAAAGGAGAGAAAGGAAGTAACAAGGTGCAGAGGTCTCTGAAGTTTATAATAACCAACAACCTGTCTTTCAAAAACAGGGCGGGCTGTGGACTCATAAATATATTTATCAGGTAAGCATAAATTTTCTTTTCAATGACACGATGAGTCCACAGATCATCTTAATTACTACTGGGAATCAATACCCATGCTAGAGTACATAGATGATACGGGAGGGACAAGACAGGGAACCTAAATGGAAGGCACCACTGCTTGAAGAACCTTTCTCCCAAAAGCGGCCTCAGCCGAGGCAAAAGTGTCAAATTTGTAGAATTTAGAAAAAGTGTGAAGAGAGGACAAGTTGCAGCCTTGCAAATCTGTTCCACAGAAGCTTTATTTTTGAATGCCCATGAGGAAGCAACAGCCCTCGTGGAATGAGCCGTAACTTTCTCTGGAGGCTGCTGTCCAGCAAGCTCATATGCAAAACGTATGAAACTCTTCAGCCAAAAAGGAAGAAGTAGCCGTAGCTTTCTGCCCCTTATGTTTTCCTGAGAAAACCACAAACAAAGCAGGAGACTGAGGAAAATCCTTAGTCGCCTGCAGGTAAAATTTTAAGGCATGAACCACGTCCAAACTGTGCAGAAGCCGTTCCTTCTTAGAAGTAGGATTAGGACACAAGGAAGGAACAACAATCTCCTGATTAATGTTCCGATCAGAAACAACTTTAGGAAGAAATCCTAATTTAGTACGTAAAACTACCTTATCTGAATGAAATATAAGGTAAGGTGACTCGTACTGCAATGCCGAGAGCTCTGACACTCTGCACACAGAAGTAATAGCAACAAGAAATAAAACTTTTCAAGATAAAAACTTAATATCTAAGGAATGCATAGGCTCAAACGGAGCCCCTTGAAGAACTCTGAGAACCAAATTAAGACTCCATGGAGGAGTAACTGGCTTGAACACAGGCCTGATCCTGATCAAGGCCTGACAAAAGGATTGCACATCTGGAACATCTGCCAGACGTTTGTGTAACAAAATAGATAAGGCAGAAATTTGACCCTTTAGGAAACTTGTAGATAATCCTCCAAACCCTCTTGGAGAAAGGACAAAATTCTAAGAATCCTAACTCTACTCCAGGAGTAACCCTTGGATTCACACCAATAAAGATATTTACGCCATATCTTATGGTAAATCTTTCTAGTTACAGGTTTACGAGCCTGAATCATGGTCTCTATGACCGATTCTGAAAAGCCCCACTTGGATAAAATTAAGCGTTCAATCTCCAAGCAGTCAGAGAAACTAGATTTGGGTGAAGGAAGAGCCCTTGAAGTAGAAGGTCCTTCCTCAACGGAAGTATCCAAGGTGGCAGAGACGACATGTCCACCAGATTCGCATACCAAATCCTGTGAGGCCAAGCTGGTGCAATGAGGATCATCGAGTCCCTCTCCTGCTTGATTCGAGCAATGACCCGAGGAAGAAGAGCAAACAGAAATAGGTGTGGAATCTTGCTTATTGAAAGGATGGTGCCTGGACCAGGATGTCGTCAAGATAGGGCGCCACTGCAATGCCCCGTAACCGAAGCATCACCAACAGCGATCCCAGAACCTTTGAGAAAATTCTGGGAGCTGTAGCAAGACCGAAGGGAAGAGCCACGAATTGAAAGTGTTTGTCTAGAAAGACAAAACTTAAAAACTTATGATGATCCTTGTGAATATGAACATGTAGGTACGCGTCCTTTAAATCCACTGTTGTCATGAATTGACCCTCTTGGACCAAAGGAAGAATGGAACGAATAGTTTCCTACTTGAAGGACGGTACTCTGAGGAATTCGTTTAGACTCTTGAGATCTAAAATTGGTCTGAAGGTTCCCTCTTTTTTTGGAAACCACGAACAGATTGGAATAAAATCCCCGCCCCTGTATCGAAACAGGAACTATTACTCCCAGGTCGGAGAGGTCTCTTACACAGTGAAAGAACGCCTCTCTTTTTGTCTGGTCTACAGATAATCTTGAAAGCAGAAACCTGCCTCTGGGAGGAAAACTTTTGAACTCTAGTTTGTATCCCTGGGACACTATATCTACAGCCCAGGGATCCGGAACATCTTGAACCCAAGCCTGAGCGAAGAAGGAAAGTCTGCTCCCTACAAGATCCAGTCCTGGATCGGAGGCATGCCCTTCATGCCGTCTTTGATTGAATAGCAGGCTTCTTGGATTGTTCCCCCTTATTCCAAGACTGATTGTGTCTACATGATGGTTTAGACAGTTCCTGCTTGGAAGCGGAAGAGGAAGAATTTCCCTTGAAGTTTCGAAAGGAACGAAAATTACTGTGACGTCCCTTCTGTTTGTTTCTCTTAGCCTGCGGGAGAAGATGACCCTTACCTCCCGTAATATCAGAAATTATTTCCGTCAAGCCAGGTACAAACAAGGTTTTCCCCTTGTAAGGAATCGCTAGAAGCTTAGACTTGGAGGATACATCCGCAGACCAAAGTTTTAATCATAAGGCTCTGCGCGCTAGAACAGAAAAACCTGAAATCTTTGCTCCCAGTTTGATAACTTGAAGGGAAGCATCCGTAATAAAGGAATTAGCCAATTTAAGAGCTTTTATCCTATCCTGAATCTCACCCAGGAGTGTGTCTGTCCTAATAGCATCAGGCAACGCATCAAACCAATACACTGCCGCGCTGGTGACGGTAGCAATGCACACAGCTGGTTGCCATTTTAAACCCTCGTGTACATACATCTTTTTGAGTAACCCCTCTAATTTTTTGTCCATAGGATCTTTAAAAGCAAAACTATCCTCTATGGGTATATTTTTGTTTAATATGCTCTAATTAGTATAGTTAGTTTTAGCAGAAGAAAAAAAATATTCAAAGATGTGTTGCAAGGCATGTTTTGCTTTCTTTCATCCAGACTTTGACAATAAAGACAATGGAACTCTGATCAGTTAATTTCAACCCGTGCTGACTGGGTGAAGAAGCTGAAAACTGTCACCTGGCCTGAATTTAGAGAATTTGCAGAAAAATGTGGCCACCTTCTAAAATTTATGGACTTGATCCTAAGTTTGCCTGTCAGTACATCAGAATGTTAAAGTTACTTTTAAAAAATGAAGATGATTAAAAGTGACTGTCGCTCTCCCTCATAACTTCAACATTGTAAGCGTTATTCTGCACCAGTAAATCAGTTTGATCTAAGTGAAACCGTAAGGCATTGGGCAACAGCAGGAACACGAAAGAGAAATATCACATACAAAAGGTCTACAAATGAAACATCAAATTAAGTTTCCAATCCCTTTTGATCATCTTGAAAATAATGAAGAGCAAGCAGAAGAGTTTGAGGTGTCAAGACTTGGTGGGGTTTATGATTGAGTTTAACTTCCCAGAGCACTCTGAATCGGAGTTACATCTGTTAAAGGGACATAATACTCATATGCTAAATCACTTGAAACTGATGCAGTATAACTGTAAAAAGCTGACAGGAAAATATCACCTGAGCATCTCTATGTAAAAAAGGAAGATATTTTACCTCACAATCTCCTCAGCTCAGCAGAGTAAGTTCTGTGTAAAAAGTTATACTTCACCTGCTCCCAGCTGCAGGTAAAAATAAAAAAAAATGAAGAAATGAACAGCAGCCATTCAGTATCAGCAGTGCTGAGGTCATGAACTCTTACTGTGATCTCATGAGATTTGACTTAACTCATGAGATTTCATAGTAAGCTTCCTTTACCTGATTGGTGAAATAATAGAGTTCACGAGGCTCATCCTTTCAGCTGTCCCAGGACAGACATACTAATATGCTGCTTAGAAATCCTTTACAATGGGATGTGGCTACTGAGGAACTTTTGAGGTAAAATATCTTTCTTTTTTACATAGAGATGTTCAGGCGATATTTTCTAGTCCGCTTTTTACAGCTATACTGCATCACTTTCAAGTGTTTAAACATTTGGGTATTAACAGTTTCAACAATGTTTCATGTTCATAGATCAGGTAGTTCTGTATTGAGTTCAGTTTCAACAATGTTTCATGTTCAAAGATCAGGTAGTTCTGTATTGAGTTCAATACAGTGACTGATGCTCCGTTACTCATTTTATTTTCAGTATGTGCTTCAAATATATCAATCCTAATTCACTAAAGTCTAATTTTGCATTATTCTGTAGTTCATGATTGTATAATTTGACCAATGTCAGGAATGTATACACAAATAAAAAATATAAACTTTGTACAACCACTGTATTTTTGTACTTTACACACATGCAGAAATGCACAGACAAGTACATTTTCTTGCAAGCTGGAACATATTTTCAGTTACTCGCCCTGTGAGCAAGAAACATTTTTTGGGTAATTGTGTCTGATACTTCAAGGACCAAACAACATCCAAATTGTTAAGAAGTCTTTCTGAAGAATTATTGGGATTAGGAGACAGATAATATAAGTCAAGAAATTGTTGTTCCTTCTTTGAGGACACAACCTTAGGCAAAAAACAATTTATGCTTACCTGATAAATTTATTTCTCTTGTAGTGTGTTCAGTCCACGGGTCATCCATTACTTATGGGATATATTCTCCTTCCCAACAGGAAGTTGCAAGAGGATCACCCAAGCAGAGCTGCTATATAGCTCCTCCCCTCACATGTCATATCCAGTCATTCGACTGAAACAAGACAAAGGAGAAACTATAGGGTGCAGTGGTGACTGGAGTTTTAATTAAAATTTAGATCTGCCTCAAAAAAGACAGGGCGGGCCGTGGACTGGATACACTACAAGAGAAATAAATTTATCAGGTAAGCATAAATTATGTTTTCTCTTGTTAAGTGTATCCAGTCCACGGATCATCCATTACTTGTGGGATACCAATACCAAAGCTAAAGTACACGGATGATGGGAGGGACAAGGCAGGAACTTAAACGGAAGGAACCACTGCCTGTAGAACCTTTCTCCCAAAAACAGCCTCGAAGAAGCAAAAGTGTCAAATTTGTAAAATTTTGAAAAGGTATGAAGTGAAGACCAAGTTGAAGCCTTGCAAATCTGTTCAACAGAGGCCTCATTCTTAAAGGCCCAGGTGGAAGCCACAGCTCTAGTGGAATGAGCTGTAATTCTTTCAGGAGGCTGCTGTCCAGCAGTCTCATAGGCTAAACGTATTACGCTACGAAGCCAAAAAGAGAGAGAGGTTGCCGAAGCTTTTTGACCTCTCCTCTGACCAGAATAAACGACAAACAGGGAAGAAGTTTGACGAAAATCTTTAGTTGCCTGTAAATAGAACTTCAGGGCACGGACTATGTCCAGATTGTGCAAAAGTCGTTCCTTCTTTGAAGAAGGATTAGGACATAATGATGGAACAACAATCTCTTGATTGATATTCCTGTTAGAAACTACCTTAGGTAAGAACCCAGGTTTAGTACGCAGAACTACCTTGTCTGAATGGAAAATCAGATAAGGAGAATCACAATGTAAGGCATATAACTCAGAGACTCTTCGAGCCGAGGAAATAGCCATCAAAAACAGAACTTTCCAAGATAAAAGCTTAATATCAATGGAATGAAGGGGTTCAAACGGAACACCTTGAAGAACTTTAAGAACTAAGTTTAAGCTCCACGGCGGAGCAACAGTCTTAAACACAGGCTTAATCCTAGCCAAAGCCTGACAAAAAGCCTGAACGTCTGGAACTTCTGCCAGACGTTTGTGCAAAAGAATAGACAGAGCAGAAATCTGTCCTTTTAGCGAACTAGCAGATAAGCCCTTTTCTAAACCCTCTTGTAGAAAATACAATATCCTAGGAATCCTAACCTTACTCCATGAGTAACTCTTGGATTCGCACCAATATAAATATTTACGCCATATCTTATGGTAAATTTTTCTGGTAACAGGCTTCCAAGCCTGTATTAAGGTATCAATAACCGACTCCGAGAAGCCACGCTTTGATAGAATCAAGCGTTCAATCTCCATGCAGTCAGCCTCAGAGAAATTAGGCTTGGATGGTTGAAAGGACCCTGAATTAGAAGGTCCTGCCTCAGAGGCAGAGACCATGGTGGACAGGACGACATGTCCACTAGGTCTGCATACCAGGTCCTGCGTGGCCACGCAGGCGCTATCAGAATCACCGATGCTCTCTCCTGTTTGATCTTGGCAATCAGTCGAGGTAGCAACGGAAATGGTGGAAACATATAAGCCATGTTGAAGACCCAAGGGGCTGCTAGAGCATCTATCAGCACCGCTCCCGGGTCCCTGGACCTGGATCCGTAACAAGGAAGCTTGGCGTTCTGGCGAGACGCCATTAGATCCAGTTCCGGTTCGCCCCAACAATGAATCAGTTGAGCAAAGACCTCCGGGTGAAGTTCCCACTCGCCCGGATGAAAAGTCTGGCGACTTAGAAAGTCCGCCTCCCAGTTCTCCACGCCTGGGATGTAGATCGCTGATAGGTGGCAAGAGTGAGACTCTGCCCAGCGAATTATCTTCGAGACTTCTAACATCGCTAGGGAACTCCTGGTTCCCCCTTGATGGTTGATGTAAGCCACAGTCGTGATGTTGTCCGACTGAAATCTGATGAACCTCAGTGTTGCTAACTGAGGCCAAGCTAGAAGAGCATTGAATATTGCTCTTAATTCCAGAATATTTATTGGGAGGAGTTTCTCCTCCTGAGTCCACGATCCCTGAGCCTTCAGGGAGTTCCAGACTGCGCCCCAGCCTAGCAGGCTGGCATCTGTTGTTACAATCGTCCAATCTGGTCTGCGAAAGGTCATCCCTTTGGACAGATGGACCCGAGAGAGCCACCAGAGAAGAGAATCTCTGGCCTCTTGATCCAGATTTAGTAGAGGGGACAGATCTGAGTAATCCCCATTCCACTGACTTAGCATGCATAATTGCAGCGGTCTGAGATGCAGGCGCGCAAATGGCACTATGTCCATTGCCGCGACCATTAAGCCGATTACTTCCATGCAAGCATTTAGAAGTTTTGATAACCTGGACTCCGTCAGGTAAATTTTCATCTCTATAGAATCTATAAGAGTCCCTAGGAAGGGGAACCCTTGTGAGTGGTAATAGAGAACTCTTTCCCACGTTCACTTTCCACCCATGAGACCTCAGAAACGCCAGAACTATCTCTGTATGAGACTTGGCAGTTTGAAAACTTGACGCTTGTATCAGAATGTCGTCTAGGTACGGAGCCACCGCTATGCCTCGCGGTCTTAGAACCGCCAGAAGCGAGCCCAGAACCTTTGTAAAAATTCTCTGGGCCGTAGCTAACCCGAAGGGAAGAGCTACAAACTGGTAATGCCTGTCTAGAAAGGCAAATCTTAGGTACCGATAATGATCTTTGTGAATCGATATGTGAAGGTAGGCATCCTTTAAGTCCACTGTGGTCATATACTGACCCTCTTGGATCATGGGTAGGATGGTTCGAATAGTTTCCATTTTGAATGATAGAACTCTTAGGAATTTGTTTAAGATTTTTAGGTCCAAGATTGGTCTGAAGGTTCCCTCTTTCTTGGGAACCACAAACAGATTTGAGTAAAATCCTTGCCCTTGTTCCGTCCGCGGAACTGGGTGGATCACTCCCATTACTAAGAGGTCTTGTACACATTGTAGAAATGCCTCTTTCTTTATTAGGTTTGCTGATAACCTTGAAAGATGAAATCTCCCTTGTGGAGGAGAAGCTTTGAAGTCCAGAAGGTATCCCTGAGATATGATCTCCAACGCCCAGGGATCCTGGACATCTCTTGCCCAAGCCTGGGCGAAGAGAGAAAGTCTGCCCCCCACTAGATCTGTTTCCGGATAGGGGGCCCTCTCTTCATGCTGTCTTAGGGGCAGAAGTAGGCTTTCTGGCCTGCATGCCCTTGTTCCAGGACTGGTTGGCTTTCCAACCCTGTTTGTAACGAGCAACAGTTCCTTCCCGTTTTGGAGCGGAGGAAGTTGATGCTGCTCCTGCCTTGAAATTACGAAAGGCACAAAAATTAGACTGTTTGGCCTTTGATTTGGCCCTGTCCTGAGGAAGAGTATGACCCTTACCTCCAGTAATGTCAGCAATAATTTCTTTCAAGCCGGGCCCGAATAAGGTCTGCCCTTTGAAAGGAATATTGAGCAATTTAGATTTAGAAGTCACGTCTGCTGACCAGGATTTAAGCCATAGCGCTCTGCGCGCCTGGATGGCGAATCCGGAGTTCTTAGCCGTTAGTTTGGTTAAATGCACAACGGCATCCCAAACAAATGCGTTAGCTAGCTTAAGAGCTTTAAGCTTGTCCATAATCTCATCCAATGGAGCTGTGCGAATGGCCTCTTCCAGAGACTCAAACCAGAATGCCGCCGCAGCAGTGACAGGCTCAATGCATGCAAGGGGCTGTAAGAAAAAACCTTGTTGAACAAACATTTTCTTAAGGTAACCTAATTTTTTATCAATTGGATCCGAAAAAGCACAACTATCCTCCACCGGGATAGTGGTACGCTTAGCTAAAGTAGAAACTGCTCCCTCCACCTTAGGGACCGTCTGCCATAAGTCTCGTGTGGTGGCGTCTATTGGGAACATTTTCCTAAATATCGGAGGAGGGGAGAAGGGCACACCGGGTCTATCCCACTCCTTGCTAATAATCTCTGTAAGCCTTTTAGGTATAGGAAAAACGTCAGTACACACCGGCACCGCATAGTATCTATCCAGCCTACATAATTTCTCTGGAATTGCAACCGTGTTACAATCATTCAGAGCCGCTAATACCTCCCCTAGCAATACACGGAGGTTCTCAAGCTTAAATTTAAAATAAGAAATATCTGAATCCGGTCTCCCTGGATCAGATCCGTCACCCACAGAATGAAGCTCTCCGTCCTCATGTTCTGCAAATTGTGACGCAGTATCGGACATGGCCCTCGTATCATCAGCGCGCTCTGTCCTTAACCCAGAGCTATAACGCTTGCCTCTTAACTCAGGCAATTTAGATAATACTTCTGTCATAACATTAGCCATGTCTTGCAAAGTGATTTGTATGGGCCTTTCTGATGTACTTGGCACCACAATATCACGCACCTCCTGAGCGGGAGGCGAAGGTACTGACACGTGAGGAGAGTTAGGCGGCATAACTTCCCCCTCGTTGTCTGGTGACAATTTCTTTACAGTTAAAGACTGACTTTTATTCAAAGTGACATCAATACATTTGGTACACATATTTCTATGGGGCTCCACATTGGCCTTTAAACATAGCGAACAAGCAGATTCATCTGTGTCAGACATGTTTAAACAGACTAGCAATGAGGCTAGCAAGCTTGGAAAATACTTTCAATAAATTTACAAGCAATATAAAAGACGCTGCTGCGCCTTTAAAAACACAAAAAAACTGTCACAGTTGAAATAACAATTAACTAAATCAGTTGTAGCAACCAAATTTTCACAGTAAATGTATTAAATTAGCAAAGGATTGCACCCACTAGCAAATGGATGATTAACCCCTTAATACCCAAAACGGATAATCAATTTAACAATTAACGTTTTTATCACAGTCAAAAACACTGTCACAGGTCTGCTGTGACTGATTACCTCCCTCAAAAATGAATTTTGAAGACCCCTGAGCTCTCTGGAGACGTCCTGGATCAAGGAGGAAGAAGCAGGAAGACTGTGACTGAATTTTTACTGCGCAACAAGGCGCAAAAATAGGCCCCTCCCACTCATATTACAACAGTGGTAGACCTCAGATAACCATTTCTATGCAGAAATATACGTTAGCCATGTGGAAAAAATCATGCCCCCAAAAGATTTATCACCAAAGTACCTCACAAAACGATTAACATTCCAGTAAACGTTTTAAACATACATTTTAAATGTTATGTAGTGTTAACACTAAGCCTGCTACCAGTCGCTTCTACTGCAGTTAAGGCTCATACATTATTTCAGTATTAACAGCATTTTCTCAGTCAAATTCCATTCCTTAGAAAATAACTTACTGCACATACATTCATCAGCCTGATACCAGTCGCTACTACTGCATTTAAGGCTGTACTTACATCACATGGGTATCAGCAGTGTTTTCTTAGTCAATTCCATTCCTTAGAAAATATTTTACTGCACATACCTCATTTGCAGGGGACCCCGCATGCTATTCCCTTTTCTGAAGTTACCCCACTCCTCAGAATGTCCGAGAACAGCCAGTGGATCTTAGTTACGTCTGCTAAGATCATAGAAAAACGCAGGCAGATTCTTCTTCTAAATACTGCCTGAGAGAAAAAACAGCACACTCCGGTGCCATTTAAAATAAACTTTTGATTGAAGAATAATTAAGTAAAAAACTCCTCACTCCTCTCACGACCTCCTACTTTGTTGAGGGTTGCAAGAGAATGACTGGATATGACATGTGAGGGGAGGAGTTATATAGCAGCTCTGCTTGGGTGATCCTCTTGCAACTTCCTGTTGGGAAGGAGAATATATCCCATAAGTAATGGATGACCCGTGGACTGAACACACTTAACAAGAGAAAGTCAAACTTGGTTCTAAAAACTGCCTTATCCTGATGAAAAATAAGATGAGGAGAATCTGAAATTCTTATAGCAGAAGATATAACCAAAAGAAACTAAACTTTCCAAGAAAGAAACTTAATATCCAACTTATGCATTTGCTCAAAACGGAGGAGCATGCAAAACCTTTTACACCAAATTTATTGGATCTATCTCTGGGATACCCCAAAGATCCACAATCGTAAGAAAGCCTCTAAATATTCTGCCATAGCCTTGTGCAGGCTATTTTTAACCTCAGATGTAAAGTCAGTAGCAGCCTCCTTGATGACACACAGAACAATACTCCTTACATGAAGAAGGTTGCGTATGATTTCCTTGCAAAAATTGAGGTACACTGCTCTCAAAGAATTCATTGACCTGACACACTTTAACAGATTTGCAAAAAAAAAAAACAATGTACAGGTAGGGTTATCAGCAGATAACTCCTCTAAAGGGTTTAAACTGATATCAGTGGGGACAGATTGTTTTCTCCATAGTGTATAATAATTATTATAGAAGAGTATGAAGAAAAAACAAACAAACACGGATGTAAGAAATAGGTAGAGAGCTCTCTTCACTAAGCCAGTTAACCCCTCTGACACCTAGTATAACATTAGTGATTATACAATAAAGCCCAAAGTTAGACTGAACCCCCAGTGATCCCCCCGACAGCAACTGCATTTGTTTGTTGGAAGATGCTGAAAAAAAAAGACCATAGGGAGATACTGTGCACATAACATGGTATTCCTATGTCCCTGTATCATTCAGCTGCTGTGAAATATCTTGTCTTTGTGAATGATAAGTCCCAGGGATGAAAGGGTCTCACTTTGATCTGTGCTCCCAAAAATTAATCCATAAGCAAGTAGCTGGAACACCTCTATTCTCAACCTTCTCCTGTGAGGCTAAGAACAGAACTTTAGAGATGGGAGGGATTTTAAGCTCGTGTGGATTCTTGGCCGCCTCCTAGTGGCGGGAAATATATTTCAAATATTATGGAGTCCTATGGACTACCATAGTTTTAAGAAAGAAAACTTCTTCTTTAGACTCATCAGAAATATTAACAGTAGCATCAGCTTCAGGAGGTTTAAAACTAATAAGAGGCAAATTAAGAACTAACCTTTTACGCTTTATTGAAGGCGGCATAACTGCCGACATACCAGGCAGCAAATAAAGAAACAAGTACACCAAAGCCAGATGTGCAAAAACCAAAGGGCATAGGTTAACCCGACGCACGAAGAGAGACAATTTGTGGTAAACAAAACATGTGCAAATTAGAGGGCTTTTAGGTGCTAACCCGATGCACATACCCAAAGATCGAAGCACAAGGAAAAAATGTTAATGCTCGCCAAAAGCTGAAGCGAATAAAAATGGGGAATAATATAAAAAAAAAAAAAAAAACAACAACTCTCCCAGGGATATAGATATATATATTACCCAAAATGCTTATAGAGTGCCAATTAAATAAAAATAATACTTACAGATACTCATCTACGGGGGGGGGGGGAAACCAGTAGAAAGCCAAACCAGTGCTGAAACACATCAGCAGAGAATATGGAATAGGAGTATGCTGAAGACCCAGCAGGGAGACCTGTGGAAGGCTTGTGACTTTCCCATGAGGTGAAAAAAATGAGACACTACCCATACGCCATATATAACCCTCTGAAAAACACTGTACTCTAAGGGGAAATGGGTCTCAACGCAATCTGAGAACCCTTTTTACTGAAGAATCACCTGCACATCTTCATTCTTAACCTTCCACCAGCAGAGGCAATGACTTGTTTACCCGTGAGGTGTGGGGGGAGGTTTATAGAGCTCTTGGGTTTTGGGATTATTTGCCACCTCCTAATGGCAGGGAAGAATAATTCCCAGAAGTATGTATGAAAGTTATTCTAAAAATAAAACCTATATGTAAAAATACATGATTTAAATGGAGGCTTACTGACTAGTGGTTTAAATCATGCTTTAAATCATGAATAAAATAGTTTTGATTGAAATCAAATCAACCCTGCTTCTGACTGTCCTTAATACACAGAAAGCAGTTAATCTATTATTTTTCTTATCAGACTTGCTCTCTCCCTGTGACACCATTGAGTATGGAGTCTGGTTGCCATTTAAGTTGCCATGGAAATGACAAGTGGCAGTACTGGTGCATGGGAGGAAAGCGGCATTCTATGGCCGAACATGACCCAGGGGAATTCATTAAAGGTTGCTGAGACTCAACTCTGCATAAAATGCAGTGTTCTCCCCAGGACCTTTTTAATGGGTACACCACCCGGCTGATTTTACTGACCACAGGGTTAAACTTTTAGTTTAAACTAAACTAAAATTAAATCATTACATTTTTCAATGTTTATTGCTCAAATTATTATATAAAGGTATGTTAAATTAGTCAATTAATGTGTGCTTTGGATAGCAGAAAATATTATATTAAAAAGTATTACACTGCCCCCACCCGGCTATTTTCTAAGGCCACCAGGCTGGCAATATCTTCTGTGGAGAACACCAAAATGTATTTTTTTTTTTTTACCCTGAATACAGATTACTACACAAATTAAATCTAAAAATATATAAACTATTTCCAACCAATGTTCATCACAAACAGTTATAACAAAAGAGAACAAAATCTATAATTACAAAAAATGTAGTTTATTTATGCTTCGGTAAGTTGATAAATGTGGAGACATTTTTGTCCTTACTTGCTATTTAAATGTAACTTAAGTAGCTTAATTTAAGTAAAATGGGAAGTTGATTTAAGCAAACATGATTTTATGGTATCTGGCTGAGAGATGCCCATTACTAATAAGGAAAATGGTAGCATTTAAAAAAAAAAAAAAAAAAAAAAATATTATCAAACACACAAATCAATATTAAAATTAAATCCACCATAAAATGCTTAGAAAGCCATTATCAAACAGTAAATGTTAATTTTGTAACACCTTAGATTATTAGCATCTGCCCAAAGTACGTTTTGGAAGTGAAGTGTAAATCATATTGGTAGTTGACAGGGTAAAACAATTTTTTATCTTGCAATAACACTCCCTGAAGGCTTCTCAGGATGTCCACAAGCCAGGAGCATTTTAATCTTACATTCAGCAGCAGGCAGTACAACTAATATTTACAGCATCTGGCCAAATGGGACAAGCCCAGGTACCACGTCAAGGTCTCTTCCAAAACCTGGGTCCCTAATACAGCCATACAAATGCAAGCTCTCAATCAAACAAACTGGGAACAAGTCAGGGTTCACAGACTTATGTAATCTCCCTAGACATATACAAAACACTGAAGGGGACTGCACTATCAGACTGAACTGGGTACACATCACATGACCCTGCAACATGATCAGCCCTGGGTGCTATAGCACTCTCAGGAAGCTGTGCTGTCTCCAGAGTCACAGGCAGTTAACCCCAGACAAGCCTGGGTGCAAGGCCCATAGGGAAAATTACAAAACAAATTAATACAACACACAGAGAAAGTCCAGCACTCGCTTACAAGCTCTCCGCTCAGACATGCACGCTGCTAACAGGAGTACACACAACACTTCTTAACTATGTTTTCAGTGATTTTATATTTTTCTTATAAACAGTTCTAGATACATCTCCTCTGTAAAGGATACTTTAATTATTTTGTAATCTACTTATTTAATCTATAGCATCACATATTTATACTTAAATGTTGAAAAAACACTACAATTCTTTAAAAGGGACCGTCTACACCTATGTAAACATTAAGCTGTACCTTAGATCTATTACTGAATTTCCTTCTACAACCTTTGTGTGTCATGAACAACAAAAAACATTGTAAAAAGAAGTTTATATGCAGCCTATTAGAAATGGCCGCCAAACTCCTCCCAATCCTCCCTCACAGTGCCTCTTTCGATCTAGAACTTGTGCACGCAGCACAAACTGACATATCTAATTGACAAATATGCATGCGCATATTCTGCAAATCCTTAGTATTGTTGTGTCGTTTTCTCCTAATGTAGTGCATTCACAAAACGACCAATGCTTGAGAGCAGAACTAGTGATCCTCTTCTTATTGGATGATTAAAAAGCACTGTGATAATGTCATTGTTAGCCGGAGCTGAGCGGCCATTTCTAGAAAAAAAGATTATATTTAAAATATCTTTGTCTGTTGATGCCACTTAACGGTTGCAGGGGTGCATCAGGAAGTTCAGTAACAGATCTAAGGTATGGCTTAGTGTTTACATAGGTGTAGACTGTCCCTTTAAAGTGCCATAAAACATTTTTAGTTATGTGCATATTATAAAAGGGTCAACTGAGGTAAAACAGTGCAGGGAGGGGGGGGGGGCGGAGAGAGGGGAAAAAAAGCTTAGATAATTTAATAAAATTTTCAAAAATCTGCAAAATGTCTTGCACTTTAGGGTTGCTAAGTGTAGGCAGCTACAGCCCCCACATTATTATTGTCCTACTCCAAACATTGTGGTATCATGTAACAAAGTGTGCATGTAAGGATAATTACTTATGCAAGTAAGGGGGGGGGGTGAGGAGGGTCAGCAGGTACTGCTATTGTTTGTTGCCAAGAGGCTTGCTCGTTTTCAAGGGAATAATGTCACATGCTTTGTGAAAGTTTCAGCATTATACTGTACACACTGCTTTAGTCAGGTGTCATGTGACTCTTCCCCTACCAAGCACGTGCACAAGTGAATTCGTCTGAAACTATTAACTGGATAGCACCTTCCATATATGGAAATGCCCAGATGGGTGCTTACTGCAAACAAAACTATGGCTGAATTAAAGGGGTTAATGGGGGTTAAAACAGAAACTGGCAGGTAAGCTTTGGCTGCATTATATATTTAGAAACATGTTCGTTCATACGGTTTTATGTCCATTTAAGCTCATATTCCATTATATATGGAATGGAGCTTTTTAGATCACTATAAAAATAATTTAAAAGGTTTGCGTGTACGTATAGGTACACACACAGATTAAGAAGGAATTATCACTTGCCTTTGGAAGCTTAATGGGTGGCTCTTTGGACTCCTCCTCTTCATCACTGTCAGATTCACCACTCTGCACAGAGTTCTTGCATGACACAACTGAGGACATTTCTTTTCTTTGCCACTCGAGGACACAGTAACGTACACTAAAATAAACATTGAATGCAGAAGGGTTGCTAAGGAGCTTCAGATCAGGTATGAAGATTGCATTCTCCAGGTTGTCAGCCTAAGGATTTAAAGAATATTATTAAATGTATTAATGCTTAAATTTATTTTGCACTAAAAATATACAATGGCACTTTAAACTTACTAATGAATATAGCCTTTAAAAGCTTGAACAGATGTGTGCCAAATAAAAACAGATTCATCAAAAATCAGGAGTTCACTTACACTCTTCTAGAATCAGTAGGCAAGTACCAAAGCTAGACCATATGAATGGAAGGGTGAAATGCAAATATCTGGCTTTTGAAGGACTAAATGATGCTTGCAATGACACAAACCCATATGATGATTTAAAAGTAGTATGCAAGAAGGCCATCTGTAAAAATAAAGGTGACCTTCATACGGTTAGTGTGAAAAAAGGGGGACTAGCGCCTACTCAAGAGACCCTTATAGCCTGATGGGAAGTGGTTCCTAGTAACCACCAATAGATATCACAGTAAAAAGAGGGGGTTCCCTCAGGCGCATAACAAAGTGGAGGCAAAGGGGTAAGTAGTGAAATCAATAATAACGGTGAATGCAATAAAATACAATAAAATTAAAAATTCTTATTTAATATAATAAAATACAATGATATAATTATAATCATGGATCCATGATGTTAATACAAGAAGATAAAAACAATAATAACAGAATTTATGCTTACCTGATAAATTACTTTCTCCAACGGTGTGTCCAGTCCACGGCGTCATCCATTACTTGTGGGAAATGTTCTCCCCCACAGGGAAAGGCAAGGAGAGCACACAGCAAGAGCTGTCCATATAGCTCCCCCTCTGGCTCCGCCCCCCAGTCATTCGACCGACGGTTAGGAGAAAAAGGAGAAACTATAGGGTGCCGTGGTGACTGTAGTGTATAAAGAAAAAAAATTTCAACCTGATTAAAAAAAACAGGGCGGGCCGTGGACCGGACACACCATTGGAGAAAGTAATTTATCAGGTAAGCATAAATTCTGTTTTCTCCAACATTGGTGTGTCCGGTCCACGGCGTCATCCATTACTTGTGGGAACCAATACCAAAGCTTTAGGACACGGATGAGGGGAGGGAGCAAATCAGGTTACCTAAACAGAAGGCACCACAGCTTGCAAAACCTTTCTCCCAAAAACAGCCTCCGAAGAAGCAAAAATATCAAATTTGTAGAATTTGGCAAAAGTGTGCAGAGAAGACCAAGTCGCTGCCTTACATATCTGGTCAACAGAAGCCTCGTTCTTATAGGCCCATGTGGAAGCCACAGCCCTAGTAGAGTGAGCTGTGATACGGTCAGGAGGCTGCCGTCCGGCAGTCTCATAAGCCAAGCGGATAATGCTTTTCAGCCAGAAAGAGAGAGAGGTAGCAGTAGCTTTTTGACCTCTCCTCTTACCAGAGTAAACGACAAACAAGGATGAGGTTTGTCTAAAATCTTTTGTTGCTTCTAAATAGAACTTTAAAGCACGAACAACATCTAAATTGTGTAATAAACGTTCCTTCTTTGAAACTGGATTCGGACACAAAGAAGGAACAACTATTTCCTGGTTGATGTTCTCGTTGGAAACAACTTTTGGAAGAAAACCAGGCTTAGTACGCAAAACAACCTTATCTGAATGGAACACCAGAAAGGGTGGATCACACTGCAAAGCAGATAATTCAGAAACTCTTCTAGCAGAAGAAATAGCAACCAAAAACAGAACTTTCCAAGATAGTAACTTAATATCTATGGAATGTAAAGGTTCAAACGGAACCCCTTGAAGAACTGAAAGAACTAAATTTAGACTCCAAGGAGGAGTCATGGGTCTGTAAACAGGCTTGATTCTAACCAAAGCCTGAACAAAAGCTTGTACATCTGGCAAAGCTGCCAGTCGTTTGTGCAACAAGACGGATAATGCAGAAATCTGTCCTTTTAGAGAACTAGCTGACAATCCTTTATCCAAACCTTCTTGGAGAAAGGAGAGAATCTTTGGAATTTTAATCTTACTCCAGGAGAATCCTTTGGATTCACCCCAACAGATATATTTTTTCCATATTTTATGGTAAATCCTTCTAGTCACAGGTTTTCTGGCTTGGACCAGAGTATCAACCACAGAATTTGAAAACCCACGCTTGGATAAAATCAAGCGTTCAATTTCCAAGCAGTCAGCTGCAGAGAAACTAGATTGGGATGTTCGAATGGACCTTGTACTAGAAGGTCCTGTCTCAAAGGTAGCTTCCACGGTGGACCCGATGACATATTCACCAGGTCTGCATACCAAGTCCTGCGTGGCCACGCAGGAGCTATCAGAATCACTGAGGCCTTCTCCTGTTTGATCCTGGCTATGAGCCTGGGGAGGAGAGGAAACGGTGGAAACACATATGCTAGGTTGAACGACCAAGGCGCCACTAATCCATCCACTAGAGTCGCCTTGGGATCCCTGGATCTGGACCCGTAGCAAGGAATCTTGAAGTTCTGATGGGACGCCATTAGATCCATGTCTGGAATGCCCCATAATTGGGTTAACTGAGCAAAGACCTCCGGATGGAGTTCCCACTCCCCCGGATGGAAAGTCTGACGACTCAAATAGTCCGCCTCCCAGTTGTCTACTCCTGGGATGTGAATAGCAGATAGATGGCAGGAGTGATTCTCTGCCCATTGGATTATCTTGGTTACTTCCTTCATCGCTAGGGAACTCTTTGTTCCCCCCTGATGATTGATGTACGCAACAGTCGTTATGTTGTCCGACTGAAATCTTATGAACCTGGCTTCCGCTAGCTGAGGCCAAGCCAGGAGCGCATTGAATATAGCTCTTAGTTCCAAAATGTTTATCGGGAGAAGCGACTCTTCCCGCGACCATAGGCCCTGAGCTTTCAGAGAGTCCCAGACCGCGCCCCACCCCAAGAGGCTGGCGTTGGTCGTGACGATGACCCACTCCGGTCTGCGGAAACTCAATCCCTGAGACAGGTGATCCTGGGTCAACCACCAGAGAAGTGAGTCCCTGGTTACCTGGTCTACTTGAATTTGGGGAGACAAGTCTGTATAGTCCCCATTCCACTGATTGAGCATGCACAGCTGTAATGGTCTTAGATGAATTCGAGCAAAAGGAACCACATCCATTGCTGCGACCATTAGTCCTATTACTTCCATGCATTGAGCTATGGAGGGTTGAGGAATAGAGTGAAGAACTCGACAAGCTTTTAGAAGCTTTGTCTTTCTGACGTCTGTGAGAAAGATCTTCATTTCCACAGAATCTATTATTGTTCCCAGAAAAGGAACCCTTGTGGACGGTGACAGTGAACTTTTTTCTATGTTCACTTTCCACCCGTGAGATCTGAGAAAAGCCAACACAATGTCAGTATGAGCCCTCGCTTTGGAAAGAGACGACGCTTGGATTAGGATGTCGTCTAGATAAGGTGCTACAGCGATGCCCCTCGGTCTTAGGACCACTAGAGGGGACCCTAGCACCTTTGTGAAAATTCTGGGAGCGGTGGCTAAACCGAATGGAAGAGCCACAAACTGGTAATGTTTGTCCAGAAAGGCGAACCTCAGGAACTGATGATGAGATTTGTGGATTGGGATATACAGATACGCATCCTTCAGATCCACGGTAGTCAAAAATTGACCCTGCTGGATTGTTGGTAAGATTGTCCGAATGGTTTCCATCTTGTAGGATGGAACTCTGAGGAACTTGTTTAATATCTTTAAATCCAGAATTGGCCTGAAAGTTCCCTCTTTTTTGGGAACCACAAACAGTTTTGAGTAAAACCCTAGACCTTGTTCCCCGGAGGGGACTGGGTTTATCACTCCCATCTTTGATAGGTCTCTTACACAATGTAAGAATGCCTGTTTCTTTATCTGGTCTGAAGATAAGCGAGACAGGTGGAACCTTCCCTTTGGAGGAAGTCCCTTGAATTCTAACAGGTATCCCTTGGAAACTCTCTCTAGTGCCCAGGGATCCAGAACATCTCTTGCCCAAGCCTGAGCGAAGAGAGATAGTCTGCCCCCTACCAGATCCGGTCCCGGATCGGGGGCTACCCCTTCATGCTGTCTTGGTAGCAGCAGCAGGTTTCTTGGTTTGTTTACCCTTGTTCCAGCCTTGCATGGGCTTCCAAGCGGGTTTGGGGTGGGCCGCGTTACCTTCTTGTCTAGCGGCAGTGGAGTTATTAGCCGGTCCGTTCCTGAAATTGCGAAAGGAATGAAAATTAGACTTGTTCTTAGCCTTAAAAGGCCTATCCTGTGGGAGGGCATGGCCCTTACCCCCAGTGATGTCTGAAATAATTTCCTTCAATTCCGGCCCAAAAAGGGTCTTACCCTTGAAAGGAATATTCAGTAACTTAGTCTTGGACGACACGTCTGCCGGCCAAGATTTTAGCCAAAGCGCCCTCCGCGCTACTATAGCAAAAAAAAGTTTTTCGCCGCCAATTTCGTTATTTGAAAGGCGGCATCCAATATAAAGGAATTAGCTAACTTTAATGCGTGAATTCTGTCCATGACTTCTTCATAGGAAGTCTCTTTCTGGAGCGACCTTTCTAGTTCTTCGAACCAAAAGGACGCCGCTGAAGTGACAGTAATAACACACGTAGCTGGTTGAAGGATGAACCCTTGCTGAACAAAAATCTTTTTAAGCAATCCTTCCAATTTTTTATCCATAGGATCTTTGAAAGCGCAGCTGTCCTCTATAGGAATAGTTGTGCGCTTCGCTAGTGTTGAAACAGCTCCCTCAACCTTCGGGACCGTTTGCCATGCGTCCCTTCTAGGGTCTACTATGGGAAACATTTTCTTAAATATAGGAGGTGGGGCAAAGGCTTCTCCCACTCCTTTTCCACTATATTCGCTACCCTCTTAGGTATTGGAAAAGCGTCGTCGTGCACTGGGACCTCTAAAAATTTGTCCAATTTGCACAACTTCTCTGGTACTACCATGGAATCAGTGTCATCCAGAGTAGTGAATAGCTCCTTAAGCAAAGCGCGGAGATGTTCTAGCTTAAACTTAAATGCCACTAGATCAGGTTCTGCCTGTTGAGAAATTTTTCCTGAGTCTGAAATTTCACCCTCAGACAGCCCTTCCCTCACAGCTAATTCCGATTGATGTGAGGGTAAAATAGATAAGGCATCGTCAGCGTCTGATTGTTCAACCTATTTATCTGTATTTAAAACTGAACAATCACGCTTTCTCTGAAAAACTGGCAGTTTGGATAAAAGATATGCTATAGAATTATCCACTACTGCTGATAATTGTTGCATAGAAATAAGCACTGGCGCGCTAGGTGTCGCCTGCGCGGGCAAAGCTGGTGTAGACACAGAAGGAGAGGATGTAGAGCTATCCCCACTACCTTCATTAGATAAATCATCTTGGGCAACATTATGAAAAATAACAGAGCTGTCCTGATTTTGTTTGGACGCTATGGCGCAATTATCACAAACACTCGAAGGGGGAACCACATTTGTCTCTATACACACAGAACATAGGTTATCTGATGGAACAGACATGTTAAACAGATTTAGGCAGGCAAACAATGCAATAAAAACGATTTTAAACAAAAACGTTACTGTCTCTTTAAATAATAAAATGACATTTATTTCTGAATGTTCAAAAAACTATGAAGGCAATATCCGATTTTTCTGAAATTTGCACAGCAAATATGGAGACTCTAGCTCTTAAAACAAGCAAACCGGAGCTAATTGTTGGATTTAACCGTTTTTACACACCACAATCCCAGCTACAGCCTTGCTGCAGCTTTTTACCTTCCTTAGGGGTCACCATTCACAGAAAAAAGCCTTTTGGAGTCACTTTCTGAACCACAGGACCCTCTCACATGAATCTACATGCACTGCCTTGAAATTCAACTGCACAGCTGAAGTGCCAAAATGAGGCTTCCTCCCTCAGCACACTAGAGTGAAGGGGCCTTCCTGACTAGATTTAGGTGTCTATAACAAGCCAGATCAATAAAAAAACGTTCCCAAGTGTATGTGAGCTTATAAAATATTTCAAATGGTATAATATTGTAATAAAAACCAGTCGATTTAGCCCCTAACAGTGTCTACCAGCATAAAAAACAAAAAGGGGAAGCCTGTTATCTTTTTTGCTGAGGTGAAATAAAAATGGCTTACCGTTTCCCCTGAGGGGAAAAATGACTGTCATCTAGCATTAGCCTGTGTTGTTAGAAGGAGACTAGTCATACCTGAAGCAGATGAGTCTGCAAACTGTTACCCCCAACTGAAGTTCTCTTGTTTCAACAGTCCTGCGTGGTAACAGTAATGGATTTTAGTTACTTGTGCTAAAATCATAGCCCTCTTAAACAGAAATCTTCATCACTTTTCTGTTATAGAGTAAATAGTACAAGCCAGCACTATTTTAAAATAACAAACTCTTGATAGAAGAATAAAAAACTACAACTAACACCACAAACTCCTCGCCATCCCCGTGGTAGATGCTACTTGTTCAGAGCGGCAAGGAGAATGACTGGGGGGCGGAGCCAGAGGGGGAGCTATATGGACAGCTCTTGCTGTGTGCTCTCCTTGCCTTTCCCTGTGGGGGAGAACATTTCCCACAAGTAATGGATGACGCCGTGGACCGGACACACCAATGTTGGAGAAAGTGTGAGAACAATATAAAAGAACAATGAATTGCACAATAAATAACAGTGGATGACAGTAAATATACAATAAAATGGATAGCACAATAAATTGGATCTCACAATATTAAAACCTAGATAGCACGAGAGTGTGGTGCTTTAAACCAAGTAACTTGTTGAATTAAATTAAGGGCTAGGGTTTGGGCCCATCCAGAACTAGACAATGCAGAAGTTGTAACCAATAAATGTTAATTCCAGTGGGTAAAGGTGTGAGTAGTGTTCAAAAAGAGTGTTTGTAGATAATATCCAAAAAGGTAAAATAATGAGGGTGTAGTAGTAACCGGTGATCAAAAATAAAGATGTGAATTCATAGTGTTCATACAGTTAGCCCGGCTATTGGCTAAGAGGTGGAAACTTTACCTCATTTAAATAAAAAAAATTTAGCTGTGCCGTGGACGGCCAGAGGCACTCCGTTTAGTAGTAAAGCCGTCGCAAAATAAAAGTACCTTTTTAAACTCATGAATGAAGGTCACCTTTATTTTTAGCTCTGGTAAATCCTAGCGTAAGTCAAAATTTCATTGCAAAAGAACAATTTTAGAGAAACCCACACAAAATCTAAGGAGATAAAACATTCAATAAAAAACATTCATGTTTACAGGTTATTTACCAAAAGGTGGCCCCAATTTCATTATATGAATTAACAGTTACAAGTTTAAAAGCTTTCAAAAATGTAGAAAACTAATTTAAAACAATGAAATACATATTTTTCTTTTCACTATGTTTTCACCATCCACTTTGATAAACCTAATGTTAAGGCTAATGTTAAGGCTAATGTTAAGGCTAATGTTAAGGCTAATGTTAAGGCTAATGTTAAGGCTAATGTTAAGGCTAATGTTAAGGCTAATGTTAAGGCTAATGTTAAGGCTAATGTTAAGGCTAATGTTAAGGCTAATGTTAAGGCTAATGTTAAGGCTAATGTTAAGGCTAATGTTAAGGCTAATGTTAAGGCTAATGTTAAGGCATGGCCTCACCAGATGAACGCTCCTGGGGGGGAAAGTGATTGGAGAGAGTCGGTTTCGTCATTGCTGACGAAGAACAGAGGAGCTGCAGACGTGGGATTGGTGATCCGGTGTTTAAGGAGAAGGTAGGTATTTGTAAAATCCTGTGCAATGTAAACTTTCATGAAAGTTGACATTCACTTAACTACAGAAAATAAAAGGGTCCTACTCATGTTTAAAGTGCTCCCATTGTATGGTCAAAGGTAAGCAAATGGAGCAAACATGCAGAAAGAAAAAACTTAAATGGCTTTTATGCATGCCAGACTAGTAATGCCATGTGGACTTTATTACATAGAGATGACTACTAGAAGTATGAGAGAAAGCCTCAAAGAACATAAGTTTAATATTAGAAATAAGGGCATTTCTCAGGTGGTCCCACAATATTTTGTTGAATTGGGCAATTCAGTGAGTCAATTGCAAATTCAAATTATTAAACATATACAAAAGTTAAAAGAACATTAAAAAGGGATGTTAAACAGTCTGTTTCATTGTTGTAATAAAAAAATAAAAAAACACTAAGCAGTTAATTCTATTTCATAGAAATCATTGAAATATGTATTATTCATCTGTTTAAATGGGTTATATCTTTTATTTCTTCTTTTTTTAAACTATTTTTGTGCAGTGTCCATTTTTTCCAGTCACACACCTACAAAGAGGAGTTGTAAGCAGGAATGTTTATCTTAGCTTGAAGTCATAAACCTTCTAGGCTGCTTTGCTATAAAGTGAAAAGACTAGCTAACAGGAAGTCAGTTTTGCTCATGCTCAGAACTGACAGAATAAAACGGATTTTAAAAATTCTACACTCTGGGGGCAGGGGCTACATTGAGAAATTCTAACTGCTAATATTGCAAGAAAACAAGTTCTTGCTGTTTGTTTTTTTACATAATGTTTCTTTTTAGGTTTACTTTGATTTAACATTTGTTTTTACCAAAATTAACTGATTAATATCCCTTTAAACACATTGTAAGTCACATAATGCACCTTCATAACGAAAAATACTTTTGCAATGAATAATGCAGGTTTATTTTGTCAAATGAGCATAATTTTACATTTTGTTTTTATTTTCACTGATTTCCATGTCCCCCAGAACAAAAGAACCCTTGCTAAACCAATCACAATGTAATACACATATATAGCATGAACTGTTTGTACATGTGCAATTAAAAGGACCATTAAATTCAGCATACAATGTTTCATTATTGAAAATAAAACATTGTAAAATACATGATTTATTTTGCATCCTTTTGCTGTAAAATACATCTGAAAATAGTACTTGTTCCACTTTCTCCCAGGGAGGCTTGGGTTAATACTTTTAGCTAATTTATTTGTGAGGTTTTGTTTACCTCCTCCTACCTCACATTCTCTGTACTCATTTGCTTTTCATAAGGTGAATTATCAGTTTTGCGTCAACAACCATGAGAGGAAAAGCATTCTTTGCAGAAGCAGTGAGCATACAAGGTATTTTAGATATTAAAGGGGCAGTAAACCTAAAAATTTGCATATAATTCTGAACATAGTGCAGAGTTACATAACACTATCTTAGCAACAGCTTTCAAAATCAAAGGATTTTAGCTGTCAAAGTTCCACTCTCCATGATCTTCCGATTAGGTTTTTTTCAAAAGCGCTTCGCGGTCTAATAACAGCGATTCGACAGTGCACCCACGAAGCGCTTTTGAAAAAGAAGACCTAATCAGAAGATCACGGAGAGCAGAACAGGTAAAGAACTTTGACAGCTAAAATCTCTAAAGTCCTTAACTTTTGAAAGCGGTCGCTAAGATAATGTTAATATAAACATTTTTAGGTTTACTGTCCCTTTAATGTGCATATATACATATATTTAATTTTATATTTAGCTATTAAATAAAGCAATATGTCTGTTTAAATACCTGTTAAATATTTTACTAATTAAAGGGAAAGTCAACTAGAAAAATTTTAGTGTGTAAAAAGATAAATCACTTATTACCCATATCCCAGTTTTGCATAACTAACACTGTTATATTAATACACTTTTTACCTCTGTGATTACATGTATCTAAGCATCTGCAGACTGCCCCCTTATCTGCTTTTTACAAACTTCCATTTTAACCAGTTAGTCCTGGAGCATGCATAACTCCACGGGAGTGAGCACAATGTTGTATTTTTGGCGCACACGTGAACTAGCACTGTGTGGCTGTGAAAAGCCAATAAAATGTGCCGAGTTAAGAGGCGCCAGTAGGGGCTTAGAAACAGGCAGGGATTTAGAAGTTATAAAGTATATTAATATAACAATGTTGGTTGTGCAAAGCTGGGGAACAGGTAGTAAAGACATTATCTATCTTTTTATACAATAAAAAAAATCAAGTAGACTGTCCTTTTAACTAAGCTGTATCAGTGCTTAAAGGGACAGTATACACTCATTTTCATATAACTGCATGTAATAGACACTACTATAAAGAATAAGATGCACAGATACGGATAAAAAAATCCAGTATAAAATGGTTTAAAAACGTACTTAGAAGCTTTCAGTTTAGCTCTGTTGAAAATGTAGCTGGAAAGCCCACTGCAAATGGTAAATAAGACACTCCCCCCCTCCCCCTTCTTTTGCAAATTAAAAGATGCTTTACACAAACAGGAGCAAGCTGGAGAAGGTAGCGGACGGTATTCACATAAAACTTTGGGGCTTGGTTAGGAGTCTGAAAATCAGAGCAATGTTATTTAAAAATAAGCAAAATTATACATTTTTTAAAAAAACAAAACTTTATGGGCTTTATAAATAGATCATCTACAAAACATTTATGCAAAGAAAAAATGAGTGTATAATGGCCCTTTAACCACCTATAGAAGAGGGGCAGGCTACCCCAGTCTCTATCCTCAACTACACATGTGGAAACAGAGTTCATGCTATTTCTGCGTATTAGTTTGTGATTGGTTAGCAAGGGTTCTTTTGTTTTGGAGGACAGGGAAATCCGTGAAAAGAAAAAAAACTAAATTTATGCTTATCTGATAAATGTATTTATTTCTAGACACGGTGAGTCCACAGAATCATCAATTACTGTTGAGAATATCACTCCTGGCCAGCAGCACCACAGCAAAGCTGTTATATGTCACTTCCCTTCCCACAATCCCCAGTCATTCGACCGAAGGAAAATGAGAGAAAATAAATAACAAGGTGCAGAGGTGCCTGAGGTTTATAAAAATTAAAAAAAACTGTCTGAAAATAAGGGTGGGCCGTGGACTCACCGTGTCTAGAAATAAATTTATCAGGTAAGCATAAATTTTGTTTTCTTTCTTAAGACAAGGTGAGTCCACAGAATCATCAATTACTGTTGGGAATCCATATCCAAGCTAGAGGACACCGATAATTAGGGAGGGACAAGACAGGTAACAAACAGAAGGCACCACCACTTGAAGCACCTTTCTCCCAAAAGAAGCCACAGCCGAGGCAAAAGTATCAAACTTATAAAATTTAGAACAAAAGTGTGCAAAGAAGACCAAGTCGAGGCCTTGCAAATCTGTTCTACAGAGTTCTCAATTCTTAAAAACCCAAGAAGAAGAAACAGCCCTAGTGGCATGAGCTGTGATTCTCTCAGGGGGCTGCTGTCCAGCAGTCTCATATGCCAAACGAAAAATAAATCTCAACCAAAGAGTAAGAAAAGTCGCAGTGGCCTTCTGATCCTTGTGTTTCCCAGGAGAACACACAAACAATGCTGAAAACTGGCGAAAATCTTAAGTCGTCTGCAAATAAAATTTAAGAGCCCGCACAACATCCAGGTTGTGTAACAAACATTCCTTACGAGAAGAAGGATTAGGACAGAGAATGAACAACAATTTCCTGATTAATATTCCTGTCCAAAACAACCTTAGGAAGAAAACCAAAACCTGGTACAAAGAACTCTCTTATCCGCATGAAAAATGAGATAAGGAGAATCACTCTGCAAAGCTGAGAGTTCTGAAACCCTCCGAGCAGAAGAGAAAGCAGTAAGAAACAAAACCTTCCAAGATAACAAATTAATATCTATGGAATGCATTGGCTCAAACAGAGCCTGTTGCAAAACTCTAAAAATAAGGTTAAGGCTCCAAGGTGGAGCAACAGACTTAAACACTGGCCTAAATCTGACCAAGGCCTGACAGAAAAATGCACATCTGGAACGTCCCCCAGACGCTTATGCAGCACAAAAATGATAATGCAGAAATCTGACCCTTCAGAGAACTGACTGACAAAACTCCAGAACTTCCTGAAGAAAGGGCAAAATCCTAAGAATCCTGACTCTACTCCTGGAGTAGCCAACGGATTCACACCATAAGGACATTTACGCCATATCTTATGGTAAATGTTTCAAGTAACATGCTACAAGCCTGAAACGGTCTCAATGACCGACTTAGAAAAACCCAGGCTTAAACCGAACTAAGCGTCCAATCTCCAAGCAGTCAGCTTCCGAGAAAGGATATTTGGGAGAAGTAAAAGACCCTGAATTAGAAGGTCCTTCCTCAGAGGAAATCTCCAAGGTGAGAGAGACGATATCTCCACTAAGTCTGCATACCCAATATCCTGTGAGGCCACGCAGGAGCTACCACAATTATTGATGTTCTCTCCTGTTTGACACGAATAAAGACTCGTGGAAGGAAGCCAACGGAGGAAACAGGGATGCGAGATCGAATTCCCAGGAAAAGTCACCAGAACAGCCATCAGAACGGTCTGCAGATCACCAGACCTTTACCCGTATCTTGGAAGCTTGGCGTTCTGTCGAAACGCCCTCAAAAGCCAACTCCAGAAACCTCACCATTTGAGGGTCTATCCGGAGAACAACTCCGGATGGAGAGTCCTCTGATGAAATATCTCTCTGTTCAGAAATCCGATACTCAGATGTCCACCCCTGGAAAGTGGATGACAAACAGCAATCAGGAGCTTCCGCCCACAGACAATCCAAGTCACCTCCTATGAATAAGGAACTTAGAGTTCCTCTGGATTAAATAATGTCCATGCACCGCATAGGTTAACTGGATTCTGGAGTGGTGGGATCCGAACCCACGTCGCCAAGGAGACTGGAGGTTTAATCCAGTGCCTTAGACAGCACGGCCATGAATGTAAGTCACTGAGGTGACCTTGTCTGACTGGAACCAAGCTAAAGGCGACTGAGGCCATGCCCTGAGAACATTGCAAATCTCTTTCAACTTCCAGATGTTAAAGAGGAAGGCAAACACTTGCCTTAAATAAGTCCCAGACTGCTTCCCAGTCCAGCAGGCTGGCATCTGTAGTCACATCACCCAGGAATGTCTCAAGAAGCACGCGCCCTGAGACGGTCCTAAAAAAACACCACAGGAGAAAATCTCTTGATGATTGATCTAGATTTATCTCCTGAGACAGATCCGAAAGATCTCCATTGTATGGAAAATAGTTAAGGGAATGAAGTCAATGGAAACCATCAGACGAATTCCCTCCATACATTGAGTCACTGAAAAGTGAAGGGTAAATCAACTGAAGGGTAAATCAACTGCAGCTAGATTCAAAATCTCAACCCTCTGGTTGCAAGATGATTAAGCCATCAACCTGACCATTAGAGCTATCTGTTGGCCGGACAGTAGACAGCAGAGAGGGGAAAGGGAATAAATCCTTGATTAGCTGACCTCTGATAGAATCTTCTCCTAGATAGAGAATCTATTTAAGCTCCCAAAAAAAATAAAAATCACCCTTGAGAATGGAACAAGGGAACTCTGCTCCAGATTCATTTACCATCCATGGGAAAGTAGACTGGACAAGATCTCCCGAAAGAGAGTTTGTTAGAAGAAAGGATGAAACCTGAACCATATCTTGTTCAGAAAAACACCCTTGCAATACCCCAAGACCTAAAAGTCTTTCTAAGAAGACGAAATTCAGAAAGACTTGAGAAGATCCCGATCATGGGAACAATAAATACACCTCCTTCAGGTCTATGTTCGTTATGAACAGGCTCACTGCAGCAAATAAGAATGGAAACTACTTCGAAGGGCAGAACCTGAGAAACTTGAGGTAAATACCTAGATTCCGTTTCCAGACTGGGACTATCACTGCCAGAAAAGGTCCTGAACCCAGTTCAAGGAATGCTTCTCACCATACCTGGATTGCAGATACTCCAGAAGGAGAAATCGACCCCTGGGAGGAATCTTAGAATGGATGAAGTTTGGTTGGCTTCCCAAAGACATGACTGACCCTTTAAGAAATAGGAGAAAACTTTCTTTTAGTCTATTCTCTTGACGGGTTGAATTTCACCGTAAAGTCAGAGGATAATAATGCCAGACCAAGTCCCAACAAGGTCTCATCCTTGAAAGGAAATGCCAGAAGCTTGGATTTGGAGGAAGTATAAAATAAGAACCTGCGACTGCAGAACTAGAAGGCCTAGGCTGTACCACTAAGCCACAGATAAGCTTCTCAGCTGATTTCCAAGATTTCAGTCACAAACCCGACTGGCTACCACAGCAAGTCTAATAAGACAAGGCATTGCTCTAAATGAACAATTAAACCTGCAGCTTCTTATCTATGGATCCGAAAGGGAGCAGCTACCCTTCATAATGATCTAAGTTCACTTAACCATAGTAGAAAAGCTCCCTTCTACTTAAGGCACCATGCATTTTAATGGAGTCAGCGACAGGAAAATTCTTTAAAGAACGGGAGACAGGGAGAAAGGTATCCCTAGCTTCTCCTATTCATGTAAAACCACCAAGGCACGTCTAGAAAACACATCCTCATAGGAAGGAACACCATAGAAATGATAAAGTTCACAAAACTTTCCAAGGTTGACGACGACAGGAGTATTGATGTCGCCCAAGAAGTTTAAACCTCCTATAACAGTACACGAGGAATGCAAGCAAACATCAGTTATACTGTTCAAATCTGAGATTTCACCCTCAGAAACTACCAGCGAATATTCCTCACCAGACTTAGGAGAGAGAACAATCTGCATAGCAGAATGTGGAGCAGAAATCTTACAATCTGAACTTAAAATGTCTTCTTGCATTTTCCCTGTAGAAAAAGAAAGAAAAAAAAAAGATAGGCACATTTACCACAGAGGATACCTGAGCTTCCAAATCTGTAGGCAAATACACTCCTCCAGGAGATTGAGAGGAACCACAGGGCACTGCAGGTGATGCCATTAAGGCTTGGGACTTAAGAGGAGAAAACTGTGGCATTGCCTAAACAGTATCATCCTAAGAGACACTGACTCAGAAATAAAAAAATCTATAATTATACCGCACAGAATTGTATATTTTAAACAAATTGTGCTTCAGGTTCTATTTAAAAAAAATACCCAGAGACACTCATGCCCTGGAATTTAGCCACCTGTAGAAATATTTGTGTATTCAAGATTTTCCTAGGTGTCAAATATTTAAATGTACTAGGGAGACTGCATAGTAGCTGGCAGCAACACCTTCAGAACCAAGTTCAAACTCCAGGGCAGAGAGGATTGTCTAAAAACCGGCCTGATTCTAGACAAAGCCTGAACAAAAGACTGAATATCAGGAAGCTCAGCAAGCCTCTTGTGTAACAATACAGACAATGCTGAAATCTGTCCCTTCAAGGAACTGGCGGCAAGCCCCTTTTCCAGTCCATCCTGGAGAAAGGACAAAATCCTGGATATCTTAACCTTGTGCCAAGGATATCCATGCTTCTCACACCAAGACAAGTAAGTCCTCCACACCTTATGATAGATGAGACGATAGATGGCCTGAACGAGAGTATCAAGCACTCTCTCAGAGAACCCTCTCTTGGCCAAGACTAAGCGTTCAATCTCCACGCAGTCAGCCTCAGATAATCTAGGTTTTGATGATGAAAAGGACCCTGTACCAGCAGATCCCTTCGCCAAAAATGTTAAATAGTTTGAACCCCCAAGGTACTGCCAAGGCATCTATCAGCTCTGCCTGAGGATCCCTGGACTGCGACCCGTATCTAGGTAGCTGGCAATTGAGTCTGGACGCCATGAGATCTATCTCCGGAGTCCCCCATACGCGACAAATCTCCGCAAACACCTCGGGATGAAGAGACCATTCCCCTGGATGGAAGGATTGCCTGCTGAGAAAATCCGCTTACCAGTTGTCCACAACTGGAATGTGGATTGCCGAGAGCGAGCAGTTGTGCGACTCTGCCCATTCCAATATCCAAGACACCTCCCTCATCGCTAAGGAGCTTCTCGTCCCCCCCTAATGGTTGATGTAAGCCACCAAGGTAATGTCTGTCTGGAATCTGATGAAACAGAACGACCCCAGAAGAGGCCACGCCTTCAGAACTTTGTAGATCTCTCAAAGTTCCAGAATATTGATTGGGAGGAGAGACTTCTCTCAAGACCATCTTCCCTGTGCCATCCTGGCACCCTAAACAGCTCCCCATCCTGCCAGACTCACGTCCGTGGTCACAATCTCCCAGGACGGTCTCAGGAAGGATCTTCGGATCCACCTAGAGGGATTCCCTTATCTGACCACCCAGAGAAATCTGTTGGGAAAGATCTGTATGAGCGCCGTTCCACTGTCTCAACATGCACAACTGAAAAGGTCTAAAAGATGGAACCTGGTGAATGGAATGACATCGATGCTGGATACCATGAGCCCGATCACCTCCATACTCTGAGCCACAGAGGGACTGGAGTAGGACTGAAGGGCAAGACAGGCAGAAGCAGTCTTCCTGCGTCGCTGATCTGTGAGAAATATTCTCATGAATATAGAATCTATTATCGTCCCCAGGAACTCAACCCTGTTGCTGGGAATCACGGAGCTCTTTCCTGAGTTTATCTTCCATCCATGAGATTGGAGCAAAAACAGAAGGGCCCTCGAGCGGTCCTCTGCGAGACTGAATGACGGCGCCTGTAGAAGGATATCGTCCAGATAGGGTGCCACAGCAATGCCTCTGGATCTGGCTACTGCAAGCAGTGCCCCCAGAACCTTCGCGAAGACTCTCTGGCCCGTCGCCAAACCAAAAGGTAGGGTCGCAAATTGGAAATGTTGGTCCAGAAACACAAATCTCAGGAACCTGTAGTGATCCCTGGGGATTGGTACATGAAGGTAGGCATGTCATAATCTGACCCTCTTGAACTAGGGGCAGAATAGATATGATCGTTTCCATTTTGAACGATGGAACAGCCAGAAACTTGTTTAAACATTTTAGGTCCAGAATCGGGCGGAACGTGCCCTCCTTTGGTACCATGAAAAGGATTGAATAGTACCCTAGACCCCTTTCTGCTGGGAGTACTGGTACAATAACTCAGAGAGAGAAGAGAGATCCCTCACACAGTCTAGAAAGGCTTCTCTCTTTTCTGGTCTGGAAGACAGATTTGACAGGAGGAATCTGCCACTGGGTGGATGAGTTCTGAACCCTATACTGTATCCTTGGGCAACAACCTCCAGAACCCAAGGGTCCTGAACGTCCTGCAACCAGGCCTCTGAGAAGAGAGATAATCTGCCCCCTACTTGATCCGGAGAGCAATTGGGGGCCGCCCCTTCATGCCGACTTGTCTCGGCGGGCTTCTTGTGCTGCTTTGACTTGTTCCAAGACTGAGCTGGCTTCCATGTACCTTTGGACAGATCCGCTATCGCGGCGTGCTGCTGGCATTGGGCCTTGTCCACACGAAAGGGACAAAAAGTAGATCCCTTAGGATTAACTTTCTTATCCTGCGGTAGGAAAGCACCCTTGCCTCCCATCACCGCAGATATGATCAAGTCCAACCCTGGATCAAACAGGATCTTTCCCTGAAAGGGAAGGGATAACAGTCTGGAGTTATAAGTCATGTCCGCAGACCACGACTTTAGCCACAGAGCCCCGCGGGCTAGTACAGAAAACCCTGAAACCTTAGCATTCAAGCGAATAATCTGCATATTGGCATCTAAAATAAAATAATTAGCTACCTTCAAGGCCTTAATTCTCTCTTGTATTTCATCAAGGGGAGTCTCCCTCTCTACCATATCATACAGAGATTCGCACCAATATGTCACAGCTCTGGCAACCGCCGCAACAAAACATATTTTATGTAAGAACTTACCTGATAAATTCATTTCTTTCATATTGGCAAGAGTCCATGAGCTAGTGACGTATGGGATATACAATCCTACCAGGAGGGGCAAAGTCTCTCAAACCTCAAAATGCCTATAAATACACCCCTCACCACACCCGCAATCCAGTTTAACGAATAGTCAAGTAGTGGGGTGATCAAAAAAAGGAACTGGAAATATAATTATGCTTTATAAAAAAAAAACATAACCACCATAAAAAGGGTGGGTCTCATGGACTCTTGCCTATATGAAAGAAATTAATTTATCAGGTAAGTTCTTACATAAATTATGTTTTCTTTCATGTAATTGGCAAAGAGTCCATGAGCTAGTGACAGATGGGATAGTAATACCCAAGATGTGGTACTCCACAGAAGTCACTAGAGAGGGATGGATAAAAATAAAGATAGCCATTTTCCGCTGAAAAAAATAAATCCACATCCAAAAAAATAAGTTTCTCATAATTGAAAAGAAAAAAAAAAACTTAAAACATAAGCAGAGGAATCAAACTCAAACAGCTGCCTGAAGAACTTTTCTAACAAAAACTGCTTCCGAAGAGGCAAATACATCAAAACGGTAGAATTTAGTAAATGTATGAAAAGAAGACCAAGTTGCTGCTTTGCAAATTTGATCAACTGAAGCTTCATTCTTAAAAGCCCACGAAAGTGGAAACTGATCTAGTAGAATGAGCTGTGATTCTCTGAGGTGGGGCCTGACCCGACTCCAAATAAGCATGACGAGCCAAAAGCTTTAACCAGGATGCCAAGGAAATGGCAGAAGCTTTCTGACCTTTCCTAGAACCAGAAAAGAAAAAAAGAAAAAACGACTAGAAGTCTTCCTGAAATCTTTAGTAGCTTCAACATATTTCAAAGCTCTTACAACATCCAGAGAATTTAAGGATCTCTCCAAAGAATTCTTAGGATTAGGACACAGAAAGAACAACAATTTCCCTATTAATGTTGTTAGAATTCACAATTTCAGGTAAAAATTTAAATGAAGTCCGCAAACCTGCCTTATCCGGATGGAAAATCAGAAAGAGAGACTCACAAGAAAGAGCAGATAATTCGGACAATTCGGACAAAAACTTTCTTGTTAAGTTTAATATCCAAAGAATGCATAGGCTCAAAAGGAGGAGCTTGTAAAGCCTTAAAAACCAAATTAAGACTCCAAGGAAGAGAGATTGATTTAATGACAGGCTTGATACGGACCAAAGCCTGCACAAAACAGTGAATATTAGGAAGCTTAGCAATCTTTCTGTGAAATAAAACAGAAAGAGCAGAGATGTGTCCCTTCAAGGAACTTGCGGACAAACCTTTATCCAAACCATCCTGAAGAAACTATACATTTCTAGGAAATCTAAAAGAATGCCAGAAGAATTTATGATAATTACACCATGAAAACAGAATTTATGTTTACCTGATAAATTACTTTCTCCAACGGTGTGTCCGGTCCACGGCGTCATCCTTACTTGTGGGATATTCTCTTCCCCAAAAGGAAATGGCAAAGAGCCCAGCAAAGCTGGTCACATGATCCCTCCTAGGCTCCGCCTTCCCCAGTCATTCGACCGACGTAAAGGAGGAATATTTGCATAGGAGAAATCATATGATACCGTGGTGACTGTAGTTAGAGAAAATAAATCATCAGACCTGATTAAAAAACCAGGGCGGGCCGTGGACCGGACACACCGTTGGAGAAAGTAATTTATCAGGTAAACATAAATTCTGTTTTCTCCAACATAGGTGTGTCCGGTCCACGGCGTCATCCTTACTTGTGGGAACCAATACCAAAGCTTTAGGACACTGATGATGGGAGGGAGCAAATCAGGTCACCTAGATGGAAGGCACCACGGCTTGCAAAACCTTTCTCCCAAAAATAGCCTCAGAAGAAGCAAAAGTATCAAATTTGTAAAATTTGGTAAAAGTGTGCAGTGAAGACCAAGTCGCTGCCTTACATATCTGATCAACAGAAGCCTCGTTCTTGAAGGCCCATGTGGAAGCCACGGCCCTAGTGGAATGAGCTGTGATTCTTTCAGGAGGCTGCCGTCCGGCAGTCTCATAAGCCAATCTGATGATGCTTTTAAGCCAAAAAGAGAGAGAGGTAGAAGTTGCTTTTTGACCTCTCCTTTTACCAGAATAAACAACAAACAAGGAAGATGTTTGTCTGAAATCCTTTGTAGCCTCTAAATAGAATTTTAGAGCACGAACTACATCCAAATTGTGCAACAAACGTTCCTTCTTTGAAACTGGATTCGGACACAAAGAAGGCACGACTATCTCCTGGTTAATATATTTGTTAGAAACAACTTTCGGAAGAAAACCAGGTTTAGTACGCAAAACCACCTTATCTGCATGGAACACCAGATAAGGAGAACACTGCAGAGCAGATAACTCTGAAACTCTTCTAGCAGAAGAAATTGCAACCAAAAACAAAACTTTCCAAGATAATAACTTGATATCAACGGAATGTAGGGGTTCAAACGGAACCCCCTGAAGAACTGAAAGAACTAAATTAAGACTCCAAGGAGGAGTCAAAGGTTTGTAAACAGGCTTGATTCTAACCAGAGCCTGAACAAAAGCTTGAACATCTGGCACAGCCGCCAGCTTTTTGTGAAGTAAAACAGATAAAGCAGAAATCTGTCCCTTCAAAGAACTTGCAGATAATCCTTTCTCCAAACCTTCTTGAAGAAAGGATAGAATCTTAGGAATTTTTATCTTGTTCCATGGGAATCCTTTAGATTCACACCAACAGATATATTTTTTCCATATTTTATGGTAGATTTTTCTAGTTACAGGCTTTCTGGCCTGAACAAGAGTATCAATGACAGAATCTGAGAACCCTCGCTTTGATAAAATCAAGCGTTCAATCTCCAAGCAGTCAGTTGGAGTGAGGCCAGATTCGGATGTTCGAACGGACCTTGAACAAGAAGGTCCTGTCTCAAAGGTAGCTTCCATGGTGGAGCCGATGACATATTCACCAGATCTGCATACCAAGTCCTGCGTGGCCACGCAGGAGCTATCAAGATCACCGATACCCTCTCCTGTTTGATCCTGGCTACCAGCCTGGGAATGAGAGGAAACGGTGGGAACACATAAGCTAGGTTGAAGCTCCAAGGTGCTACTAGTGCATCCACTAGAGTCGCCTTGGGATCCCTGGATCTGGACCCGTAGCAAGGAACCTTGAAGTTCTGACGAGACGCCATCAGATCCATGTCTGGAATGCCCCACAATTGAATTATTTGGGCAAAGATTTCCGGATGGAGTTCCCACTCCCCCGGATGAAATGTCTGACGACTCAGAAAATCCGCTTCCCAATTTTCCACTCCTGGGATGTGGATTGCAGACAAGTGGCAGGAGTGAGTCTCCGCCCATTTAATTATTTTGGTCACTTCTTCCATCGCCAGGGAACTCCTTGTTCCCCCCTGATGGTTGATATAAGCAACAGTCGTCATGTTGTCTGATTGAAACCGTATGAATTTGGCCTTTGCTAGCTGAGGCCAAGCCTTGAGAGCATTGAATATCGCTCTCAGTTCCAGAATATTTATCGGGAGAAGAGATTCTTCCCGAGACCAAAGACCCTGAGCTTTCAGGGGTTCCCAGACCGCGCCCCAGCCCACCAGACTGGCGTCGGTCGTGACAATGACCCACTCTGGTCTGCGGAAGCTCATCCCTTGTGACAGGTTGTCCAGGGTCAGCCACCAACGGAGTGAATCTCTGGTCCTCTGATCTACTTGTATCGTCGGAGACAAGTCTGTATAATCCCCAGGATGACGCCGTGGACCGGACACACCTATGTTGGAGAAATATAAATCTTCCAATCTTGTTAATAAATCTTCCTAGAAACAGATTTACGAGCCTGTAACATAGTATCAAATTACTGAGTCAGAGAAACCTCTAAGACTAAGCACTAAGCGTTCAATTTCTATACCTTCAAATTTGACGATGGAACCTGATGGGAAAAAGGTCATTGAGAGAGAAGGTTTGGTCTTAAAGGAAGTGGCCAAGTTGTTCCATGATGATCTTGGAGATCACTCTTGGAAGAAGAACTAGTGCAGGGAAGATATAAGCAGGTTGGTAAAACCAAGGAACTGCTAAACGCATCCACCGACTACGTCTGTTTAGATGGAAGCCATCAGATCTATTTCTGGAAGACCCCACATCTGAACAATCTGAAAAAACAAATATGGATGGAGAGACCACACCCCCGGATGTAAAGTCTGACGGCTGAGATAATCCGCTTCCCAATTGTCTACACCTGGGATATGTACCGCAGAAATTAGACAAGAGCTGGATTACGCCCAAGAAAGTATCCAAGATACTTCTTTCATAGCTAGGGGACTGTGAGTCCCACCCTGATGATTGACATATGCCACAGTTGTTATATTGTCTGTCTGAAAACAAATGAATGGTTCTCTCTTCAACAGAGGCCAAACCTGAAGAGCCCTGAAAATAGCACAGAGTTCTAAACTATTGATTGGTAACCTCGTCTCTTGAGATTTCTAAACCCCTTGTGCTGTCAGAGATCCCCAGACAGCTCCTCAACCTGAAAGACTTGCATCTGTTGCGATTACAGTCCAGGTTGAACGAACAAAAGAGGCCCTTGAACTATACGATGGTGATTTAGCCACAAAGTCAGAGAGAGTCAAACATTGGGATTTAAGGATATTAATTGTGATATCCTTGTATAATCTCTGCACCATTGATTCAGCATACAAAGCTGAAGAGGTCTCACATGAAAACGAGCAAAGGGGACCGCGTCCGATGCTGCAGTCATGAGACCTAAAACTTCCATGCACACAGCCACTGAAGGGAATGATTGAGACTGAAGGTTTTGAGAAGCCGAAACCAATTTTATTTGTCTCTTGTCTGTTAGAGACAGAGTCATGGACACTGAATCTATCTGGAAACCTAAGGTGGTGAACCTTGTTCTGAGGAATTAAGGAACATTTTGGTAAATTGATCCTCCAACCATGTCTTTGAAGAAACAACACTAGTTGATTTGTGTGAGATTCTGCAGAATGTAAAGACTGAGCTAGTACCAAGATATCGTCCAAATAAGGAAACACCGCAATACCCTGTTCTCTGATTACAGAGAGTAGGGCACGGAGAACCTTTGAAAAAATTCTTGGAACTCTCGCTTGGCCAAATGGAAGAGCGACAAATTGGTAATGCTTGTCTAGAAAAGAGAATCTCAGGAACCGATAATGTTCTGGATGAATCAGAATATGAAGATATGCATCCTGTAAGTCTATCTTTGACATATAATGACCTTGCTGAACAAAAGACAGAATAGTCCTTTTTTCACCATTTTGAAAGTTGTCACTCTTACAAAACGATTCAAAATTTTCAGATCCAGAAGTGGCCTGATTGAATTTTCCTTCTTTGGGACAATAAATAGATTTGAATAAAACCCCAGACCCTGCTCCTGAAACGGAACTGGTGTGATTACCCCTGAAAGCTCTAGATCTGAAACACACTTCAGAAAAGCCTGAGACTTCACTGGATTTGATGGAACGTGAGAGAAAAAATCTTTTCACAGGAGATCTTACTCTGAATCCTATTCGATACCCTTGAGAGACAATACTCTGAATCCATTGATTTTAAACAGAATCTGCCCAAATGTTTTAAAAAAAAAAATTAATCTGCCCCCCACCAGCTGTAGTGGAATGAGGGCCGCACCTTTATGCAGACTTGGGGGCTGGCTTTAGTTTCTTAAAAGGCTTGGATTTATTCCAACTTGAAGAGGGTTTCCAATTGGAACAAGATTCTTTGGGGGGGAAGGATTGGCTTTCTGTCCCTTATTCTGTCGAAAAGAGCGGAAACGATTAGAAGCTTTAGATTTACCCTTAGATATTTTATCCTGGAGGTAAAAAACATAATTTATGTAAGAACTTACCTGATAAATTCATTTCTTTCATATTAGCAAGAGTCCATGAGCTAGTGACGTATGGGATATACATTCCTACCAGGAGGGGCAAAGTTTCCCAAACCTCAAAATGCCTATAAATACACCCCTCACCACACCCACAATTCAGTTTAACGAATAGCCAAGAAGTGGGGTGATAAGAAAGGAGCGAAAGCATCAAAAATAAGGAATTGGAATAATTGTGCTTTATACAAAAAAATCATAACCACCACAAAAAAAGGGTGGGCCTCATGGACTCTTGCTAATATGAAAGAAATGAATTTATCAGGTAAGTTCTTACATAAATTATGTTTTCTTTCATGTAATTAGCAAGAGTCCATGAGCTAGTGACGTATGGGATAGCAGATACCCAAGATGTGGAACTTCCACGCAAGAGTCACTAGAGAGGGAGGGATAAAATAAAGACAGCCAATTCCGCTGAAAAAATAATCCACAACCCAAATCAAAAGTTTTAATCTTATAATGAAAAAAACTGAAATTATCTGGAAATACCGAAGATCCAGAGTCAATAAACAAACACTTCTCAGACATAAAACAGGAGGGGGGATGGGAATGCCAGACCTGGCAGCGTACTATTACGCGGCCAGGTTGGCACAGTCCTCTCTGTGGCATAACCACCTAGATAGAATTCAATGGGTTCAAATAGAATCAGATATGATGAGGATACACCCCATTTATAAATTATTGTGGACTGCTAAAAAAGATAGGCCCCCTAAATGGAGAAACTTTATTACTATAGCACACACACTAGCACTGTGGGAAACACTAACAACCAAATACACTTTGATACCCAAAGGGTCGAAGGCGACCCCCCTAGTGACATTATCTACCCATTATGACTTAACTACACAGGAAAAGTGGGCAAACAAGGGCCTGTACCGCATTGCAGATGCCCTGGAAGGCACCAAGCTATTCACATTCCAACAATATGCCGATTTAAATAAACAAGGAAGAGAGTTGGTTTCATTACCTGCAATTAAGAGCGAGAGTAGATGAAGTTATAGGACAAAATCAGCTGACTGTTAGTTCTTATCTAGAGAGACTCTGTTTGGCCACTGAACGAATGAGAGGTGCGATCTCTAACCTATATATCCTATTTAATACCCCATCCAAGCTTAATAAACTACCATTTATGATAAAATGGGAGACAGAATTTAATATTACATGGACCGCTGAAAAGTGGTGCGATATTTTGAAGTCTGGTACTTCCTTCTCTATTTGTGCGCATTTGAAGGAAAACTTTCTTAAGGTAGCTTACAGATGGTACTTCCACCCATCGAGAATCCACGCAGCGCACGCGAACACAAGTTGTTTACGTGGCTGTAATGAAAGCGGCACATATGCACATATGTGGTGGAACTGCTGTCATGTCTCACGCATATGGTCCCAAACATCAGAGCTCCTAAGTGAAATCCTAGATAGGCAAATTAACTTAACTCCTTCCCAGGCACTGTTACACGAGCCTATATCAAATCTATCCAGAAATGCAAACAAATTAGTAGCGCTGATTTGCACTGTAACCAGGCTAACTATAGCAAGATATTGGAAGACCACAGTACCCTCTTTTTTGATAATCAAGAATAAAGTTGACTATTATTACCAAATGTTCTGGATAGGAAAGAACAGTTTCTACTAATGTGGGAGCCCTGGATAATGTATACCGAGGCTAGAAATAGATAGAAGAGCTAAGTGAGGCTAGGATAGGAGTTATGAGTCTGGCCCCTGCCACTTCCGCTCCTGCCCAGCTAGTCTGGGTGGGTCACAACACATCTCCCTCTCCCCTCTGTAAGAGTTGAATCCAATTTTCCTGTGCTAGGGGCTAGAAATTCTAGTAACAACTTAAGGTCATGAATGTTGAGCCGGGTTCCCCTCCTGAGAGGGTCTAAATGAAGCATTAAAGAGTCCTCTAGGGATAGGATTGTCGACTGATGGTCGCGCTAAGCACATCTACTTATTACTTACTGTCTGCTGTATGGTGGTCTTTTTGTTATATACCTTTAATCATATTATTTAGTAACACGAAGAATTGTAAATCAATTGAAATTGTAACACGGTTGGTCTGATTTTATATTTGTAAAATGTTGAAAAATCAATAAAAAACTTTTTTCATTAAAAAAAAAAAAAAAAAAAACATAATTTATGTAAGAACTTACCTGATAAATTCATTTCTTTCATATTAGCAAGAGTCCATGAGCTAGTGACGTATGGGATATACATTCCTACCAGGAGGGGCAAAGTTTCCCAAACCTTAAAATGCCTATAAATACACCCCTCACCACACCCACAAATCAGTTTAACGAATAGCCAAGAAGTGGGGTGATAAGAAAAAAAGTGCGAAGCATATAAAATAAGGAATTGGAATAATTGTGCTTTATACAAAAAAATCATAACCACCACAAAAAAGGGTGGGCCTCATGGACTCTTGTTAATATGAAAGAAATGAATTTATCAGGTAAGTTCTTACATAAATTATGTTTTCTTTCATGTAATTAACAAGAGTCCATGAGCTAGTGACGTATGGGATAATGACTACCCAAGATGTGGATCTTTCCACACAAGAGTCACTAGAGAGGGAGGGATAAAATAAAGACAGCCAATTCCTGCTGAAAATAATCCACACCCAAAATAAAGTTTAACAAAAAACATAAGCAGAAGATTCAAACTGAAACCGCTGCCTGAAGAACTTTTCTACCAAAAACTGCTTCAGAAGAAGAAAATACATCAAAATGGTAGAATTTAGTAAAAGTATGCAAAGAGGACCAAGTTGCTGCTTTGCAGATCTGGTCAACCGAAGCTTCATTCCTAAACGCCCAGGAAGTAGATACTGACCTAGTAGAATGAGCTGTAATTCTCTGAGGCGGAATTTTACCCGACTCAACATAGGCAAGATGAATTAAAGATTTCAACCAAGATGCCAAAGAAATGGCAGAAGCTTTCTGGCCTTTCCTAGAACCGGAAAAGATAACAAATAGACTAGAAGTCTTACGGAAAGATTTCGTAGCTTCAACATAATATTTCAAAGCTCTAACAACATCCAAAGAATGCAATGATTTCTCCTTAGAATTCTTAGGATTAGGACATAATGAAGGAACCACAATTTCTCTACTAATGTTGTTGGAATTCACAACTTTAGGTAAAAATTCAAAAGAAGTTCGCAACACCGCCTTATCCTGATGAAAAATCAGAAAAGGAGACTCACAAGAAAGAGCAGATAATTCAGAAACTCTTCTAGCAGAAGAGATGGCCAAAAGGAACAAAACTTTCCAAGAAAGTAATTTAATGTCCAATGAATGCATAGGTTCAAACGGAGGAGCTTGAAGAGCTCCCAGAACCAAATTCAAACTCCAAGGAGGAGAAATTGACTTAATGACAGGTTTTATACGAACCAAAGCTTGTACAAAACAATGAATATCAGGAAGAATAGCAATCTTTCTGTGAAAAAGAACAGAAAGAGCGGAGATTTGTCCTTTCAAAGAACTTGCGGACAAACCCTTATCTAAACCATCCTGAAGAAACTGTAAAATTCTCGGTATTCTAAAAGAATGCCAAGAAAAATGATGAGAAAGACACCAAGAAATATAAGTCTTCCAGACTCTATAATATATCTCTCGAGATACAGATTTACGAGCCTGTAACATAGTATTAATCACGGAGTCAGAGAAACCTCTTTGACCAAGAATCAAGCGTTCAATCTCCATACCTTTAAATTTAAGGATTTCAGATCCGGATGGAAAAAAGGACCTTGTGACAGAAGGTCTGGTCTTAACGGAAGAGTCCATGGTTGGCAAGATGCCATCCGGACAAGATCCGCATACCAAAACCTGTGAGGCCATGCCGGAGCTATTAGCAGAACAAACGAGCATTCCCTCAGAATCTTGGAGATTACTCTTGGAAGAAGAACTAGAGGCGGAAAGATATAGGCAGGATGATACTTCCAAGGAAGTGATAATGCATCCACTGCCTCCGCCTGAGGATCCCGGGATCTGGACAGATACCTGGGAAGTTTCTTGTTTAGATGAGAGGCCATCAGATCTATCTCTGGGAGCCCCCACATTTGAACAATCTGAAGAAATACCTCTGGGTGAAGAGACCATTCGCCCGGATGCAACGTTTGGCGACTGAGATAATCCGCTTCCCAATTGTCTACACCTGGGATATGAACCGCAGAGATTAGACAGGAGCTGGATTCCGCCCAAACCAAAATTCGAGATACTTCTTTCATAGCCAGAGGACTGTGAGTCCCTCCTTGATGATTGATGTATGCCACAGTTGTGACATTGTCTGTCTGAAAACAAATGAACGATTCTCTCTTCAGAAGAGGCCAAAACTGAAGAGCTCTGAAAACTGCACGGAGTTCCAAGATATTGATCGGTAATCTCACCTCCTGAGATTCCCAAACTCCTTGTGCCGTCAGAGATCCCCACACAGCTCCCCAACCTGTGAGACTTGCATCTGTTGAAATTACAGTCCAGGTCGGAAGAACAAAAGAAGCCTCCTGAATTAAACGAAGGTGATCTGTCCACCACGTTAGAGAGTGTCGAACAATCGGTTTTAAAGATATTAATTGATATATCTTCGTGTAATCCCTGCACCATTGGTTCAGCATACAGAGCTGAAGAGGTCGCATGTGAAAACGAGCAAAGGGGATCGCGTCCGATGCAGCAGTCATAAGACCTAGAATTTCCATGCATAAGGCTACCGAAGGGAATGATTGAGACTGAAGGTTTCGACAAGCTGTAATCAATTTTAGACGTCTCTTGTCTGTTAAAGACAGAGTCATGGACACTGAATCTATCTGGAAACCCAGAAAGGTTACCCTTGTTTGAGGAATCAAAGAACTTTTTGGTAAATTGATCCTCCAACCATGATCTTGAAGAAACAACACAAGTCGATTCGTATGAGACTCTGCTAAATGTAAAGACTGAGCAAGTACCAAGATATCGTCCAAATAAGGAAATACCACAATACCCTGTTCTCTGATTACAGACAGAAGGGCACCGAGAATCTTTGTGAAAATTCTTGGAGCTGTAGCAAGGCCAAACGGTAGAGCCACAAATTGGTAATGCTTGTCTAGAAAAGAGAATCTCAGGAACTGATAATGATCTGGATGAATCGGAATATGCAGATATGCATCCTGTAAATCTATTGTGGACATATAATTCCCTTGCTGAACAAAAGGCAATATAGTCCTTACAGTTACCATCTTGAACGTTGGTATCCTTACATAACGATTCAATAATTTTAGATCCAGAACTGGTCTGAAGGAATTCTCCTTCTTTGGTACAATGAAGAGATTTGAATAAAACCCCATCCCCTGTTCCGGAACTGGAACTGGCATAATTACTCCAGCCAACTCTAGATCTGAAACACAATTCAGAAATGCTTGAGCTTTCACTGGATTTACTGGGACATGGGAAAGAAAAAATCTCTTTGCGGGAGGTCTCATCTTGAAACCAATTCTGTACCCTTCTGAAACAATGTTCTGAATCCAAAGATTGTGAACAGAATTGATCCAAATTTCTTTGAAAAAACGTAACCTGCCCCCTACCAGCTGAACTGGAATGAGGGCCGTACCTTCATGTGAACTTAGAAGCAGGCTTTGCCTTTCTAGCAGGCTTGGATTTATTCCAGACTGGAGATGGTTTCCAAACTGAAACTGCTCCTGAGGACGAAGGATCAGGCTTTTGTTCTTTGTTGAAACGAAAGGAACGAAAACGATTGTTAGCCCTGTTTTTACCTTTAGACTTTTTATCCTGTGGTAAAAAAGTTCCTTTCCCACCAGTAACAGTTGAAATAATAGAATCCAACTGAGAACCAAATAATTTGTTTCCCTGGAAAGAAATGGAAAGTAGAGTTGATTTAGAAGCCATATCAGCATTCCAGGTCTTAAGCCATAAAGCTCTTCTGGCTAAGATAGCCAGAGACATAAACCTAACATCAACTCTAATAATATCAAAAATGGCATCACAGATGAAATTATTAGCATGCTGGAGAAGAATAATAATATCATGAGAATCACGATTTGTTACTTGTTGCGCTAGAGTTTCCAACCAAAAAGTTGAAGCTGCAGCAACATCAGCCAATGATATAGCAGGTCTAAGAAGATTACCTGAACATAGATAAGCTTTTCTTAGAAAAGATTCAATTTTTCTATCTAAAGGATCCTTAAACGAGGTACCATCTGACGTAGGAATGGTAGTACGTTTAGCAAGGGTAGAAATAGCCCCATCAACTTTAGGGATTTTGTCCCAAAATTCTAACCTGTCAGGCGGAACAGGATATAATTGCTTAAAACGTTTAGAAGGAGTAAATGAATTACCAAATTTATCCCATTCCTTGGAAATTACTGCAGAAATAGCATTAGGAACAGGAAAGACTTCTGGAATAACCGCAGGAGCTTTAAAAACCTTATCCAAACGTATAGAATTAGTATCAAGAGGACTAGAATCCTCTATTTCTAAAGCAATTAGTACTTCTTTAAGTAAAGAGCGAATAAATTCCATCTTAAATAAATATGAAGATTTATCAGCATCAATCTCTGAGATAGAATCCTCTGAACCAGAAGAGTCCAAAGAATCAGAATGATGGTGTTCATTTAAAAATTCATCTGTAGAGAGAGAAGATTTAAAAGACTTTTTACGTTTACTAGAAGGAGAAAAAACAGACAAAGCCTTCTTTATGGATTCAGAAACAAAATCTCTTATGTTATCAGGAACATTCTGCACCTTAGATGTTGAGGGAACTGCAACAGGCAATGGTACATCACTAAAGGAAATATTATCTGCTTTAACAAGTTTGTCATGACAATTATTACAAACAACAGCTGGAGGAATAGCTACCAAAAGTTTACAGCAGATACACTTAGCTTTGGTAGATCCAGCAGGCAGTGGTTTTCCTGTAGTATCTTCTGGCTCAGATGCAACGTGAGACATCTTGCAATATGTAAGAGAAAAAACAACATATAAAGCAAAATAGATCAAATTCCTTATAAGACAGTTTCAGGAATGGGAAAAAATGCCAAACATCAAGCTTCTAGCAACCTGAAGCAAATGAAAAATGAGACTGAAATAATGTGGAGACAAAAGCGATGCCCATATTTTTTAGCGCCAAATAAGACGCCCACATTATTTGGCGCCTAAATGCTTTTGGCGCCAAAAATGACGCCACATCCGGAACGCCGACATTTTTGGCGCAAAATAACGTCAAAAAATGACGCAACTTCCGGCGACACGTATGACGCCGGAAACGGAAAAGAATTTTTGCGCCAAAAAAGTCTGCGCCAAGAATGACGCAATAAAATGAAGCATTTTCAGCCCCCGCGAGCCTAACAGCCCACAGGGAAAAAAGTCAAATTTTTGAGGTAAGAAAAAATATGATAATTCAATGCATAATCCCAAATATGAAACTGACTGTCTGGAAATAAGGAAAGTTGAACATTCTGAGTCAAGGCAAATAAATGTTTGAATACATATATTTAGAACTTTATAAATAAAGTGCCCAACCATAGCTTAGAGTGTCACAGAAAATAAGACTTACTTACCCCAGGACACTCATCTACATGTTTGTAGAAAGCCAAACCAGTACTGAAACGAGAATCAGTAGAGGAAATGGTAAATATAAGAGTATATCATCGATCTGAAAAGGGAGGTAAGAGATGAATCTCTACGACCGATAACAGAGAACCTTATGAAATAGACCCCGTAGAAGGAGATCACTGCATTCAATAGGCAATACTCTCTTCACATCCCTCTGACATTCACTGCACGCTGAGAGGAAAAACCGGGCTCCAACTTGCTGCGGAGCGCATATCAACGTAGAATCTAGCACAAACTTACTTCACCACCTCCCTTGGAGGCAAAGTTTGTAAAACTGATTTGTGGGTGTGGTGAGGGGTGTATTTATAGGCATTTTAAGGTTTGGGAAACTTTGCCCCTCCTGGTAGGAATGTATATCCCATACGTCACTAGCTCATGGACTCTTGTTAATTACATGAAAGAAACTGAAATTATAAGCATAAGAATCAAAGTGAAACAGCTGCCTGAAGAACTTTTCTAACAAAAACTGCTTCAGAAGAAGAAAACACATCAAAATGGTAGAATTTAGTAAAAGTATGCAAAGAAGACCAAGTTGTTGCTTTGCAAATCTGATCAACAGAAGCTTCATTCCTAAAAGCCCAGGAAGTAGAAACTGACCTAGTAGAATGAGCTGTAATCCTTTGAGGCGGGGACTTACCCGACTCCACATAAGCATGATGAATCAAAGACTTTAACCAAGACGCCAAAGAAATGGCAGAAGCTTTCTGACCTTTCCTGGAACCAGAAAAGATAACAAATAGACTAGAAGTCTTTCTAAAATCTTTAGTAGCTTCAACATAATATTTCAAAGCTCTTACTACATCCAAAGAATGTAAAGATCTCTCCAGAGAATTGTTAGGATTAGGACACAATGAAGGGACAAAAATTTCTCTACTAATGTTGTTAGAATTCACAACCTTAGGTAAAAATTGAAATGAAGTCCGCAACACCGCCTTATCCTGATGAAAAATCAGAAAAGGAGATTCACAAGAAAGAGCAGATAACTCAGAAACTCTTCTAGCAGAAGAGATGGCCAAAAGGAACAAAACTTTCCAATAAAGTAATTTAATATCCAGAGAATGCATAGGTTCAAACGGAGGAGCCTGTAAAGCCCTCAGAACCAAATTAAGACTCCAAGGAGGAGAGATTGACTTAATGACAGGTTTGATACGAACCAAAGCCTGTACAAAACAATGAATATCAGGAAGATTAGCAATCTTTCTGTGAAAAAGAACAGAAAGAGCAGAGATTTGTCCTTTCAAAGAACTTGCAGACAAACCTTTATCCAAACCATCCTGAAGAAAACTGTAAAATTCTAGGAATTCTAAAAGAATGCCAGGAGAATTTATGAGAAGAACACCAAGAAATGTAAGACTTCCAGACTCGATAATAAATCTTCCTAGACACAGATTTACGAGCCTGTAACATAGTATTAATTACTGAGTCAGAGAAACCTCTATGACTAAGAATCAAGCGTTCAATCTCCATACCTTCAAATTTAATGATTTGAGATCCTGATGGAAAAATGGGCCTTGAGATAGGTCTGGTCTTAACGGAAGTGTCCAAGGTTGGCAACTGGCCATCCGCATGAGATCCGCATACCAAAACCTGTGAGGCCATGCTGGAGCCACCAGCAGTACAAACGAACGTTCCATTAGAATTTTGGAAATCACTTTTGGAAGAAGATATAGGCAGGATGATAATTCCAAGCAAGCGACAACGCGTCCACTGCTTCCGCCTGAGGATCCCTGGATCTGGACAGATACCTGGGAAGTTTCTTGTTTAGATGAGAGGCCATCAGATCTATTTCTGGAAGTCCCCAGATTTGAACAATCTGAAGAAATACCTCTGGGTGAAGAGACCATTCGCCCAGATGTAACGTCTGGCGACTGAGATAATCCGCTTCCCAATTGTCTACACCTGGGATGTGAACCGCAGAAATTAGACAGGAGCTGGATTCCGCCCATACAAGTATCCAAGATACTTCTTTCATAGCTTGAGGACTGCGAGTCCCACCTTGATGATTGACATACGCCACGGTTGTGACATTGTCTGTCTGAAAACAAATAAACGATTCTCTCTTCAGAAGAGGCCAGAACTGAAGAGCTCTGAAAATCGCACGGAGTTCCAAAATGTTGATTGGTAATCTCGCCTCCTGAGATTCCCAAACCCCCTGCGCTGTCAGAGATCCCCATACAGCTCCCCAACCTGAAAGACTCGCATCTGTTGAGATTACAGTCCAGGTTGGACGAACAAAAGAGGCCCCTTGAATTAGACTATGGTGATTCAACCACCAAGTCAGAGAAGATCGAACATTGGGATTTAAGGATATTATTTGTGATATCTTTGTATAATCCCTGCACCACTGGTTCAGCATACAAAGCTGAAGAGGTCTCATGTGAAAACAAGCAAAGGGGATCGCGTCCGATGCAGCAGTCATGAGACCTAGAATTTCCATGCAAGGGAACGATTGAGACTGAAGGTTTCGACAAGCTGAAACCAACTTCAGACGTCTCTTTTCTGTTAGAGACAAAGTCATGGACACTGAATCTATTTGAAAGTCCAAAAAGGTTACCTTTGTTTGAGGAATTAAAGAACTCTTTGGTAAATTGATCCTCCAACCATGTCTTTGAAGAAACGACACAAGTTGATTCATATGAAATTCTGCAGAATGTAAAGACTGAGCAAGTACCAAGATATCGTCCAAATAAGGAAATACAGCAATACCCTGTTCTCTGATTACAGAGAGAAGGGCACCGAGAACCTTTGAAAAGATCCTTGGAGCTGTTGCTAGGCCAAACGGAAGGGCAACAAACTGGTAATGCTTGTCTAAAAAAGAGAATCTCAGAAACTGATAGTGATCTGGATGAATTGGAATATGAAGATATGCATCCTGTAAATCTATTGTGGACATATAATGCCCTTGCTGAACAAAAGGCAGAATAGTCCTTATAGTCACCATTTTGAATGTTGGTATCCTTACATAACGATTCAAAATTTTTAGATCCAGAACTGGTCTGAAGGAATTTTCCTTCTTTGGTACAATGAATAGATTTGAGTAAAACCCCAGACCCCGTTCCAGAACTGGAACTGGCACAATTACCCCAGCCAACTCTAGATCTGAAACACATTTCAGAAATGCCTGAGCCTTCACTGGGTTTACAGGAATGCGAGAGAGAAAAAATCTTCTCACAGGTGGTCTTACCTTGAAACCTATTCTGTACCCTTGAGAAACAATGTTCTGAATCCAAAGATTGTGAATCGAATTGATCCAAACATCTTTGAAAAATCGTAACCTGCTCCCTACCAGCTGTGCTGGAATGAGGTCCGCACCTTCATGCGGATTTGGGAGCTGGTTTTGACTTTCTAAAAGGCTTGGATTTATTCCAGACTGGAGAAGGTTTCCAAAGGGGTCAGGCTTCAGTTCCTTATTCTGACGAAAGGAACGAAAACAATTAGCAGCCCTGTATTTACCTTTAGATTTTTTGTCCTGAGGCAAAAAGGTTCCTTTCCCCCCAGTAACAGTTGAAATAATAGAATCCAACTGTGAACCAAATAATTTATTACCTTGGAAAGAAAGAGAAAGCAAAGTTGACTTAGAAGTCATATCTGCATTCCAAGATTTAAGCCATAAAGCTCTTCTAGCTAAAATAGCTAAAGACATATACCTGACATCAATTCTAATGATATCAAAAATGGCATCACAAAGTGATTAGCATGTTGAAGAAGTTTAACAATGCTATAAGCATTATGGTCTGACACTTGTTGCGCTAAAGCCTCCAACCAGAAAGTGGAAGCTGCAGCAACATCAGCCAAAGAAATAGCAGGTCTAAGAAGATTACCTGAACATAAATAAGCTCTCCTTAGAAAGGATTCAAGCTTCCTATCTAAAGGATCCTTAAAGGAAGTACTATCCGCCTTAGGAATAGTAGTACGTTTAGCAAGAGTAGAGATAGCCCCATCAACTTTAGGGATTTTGTCCAAAAACTCTAATCTATCAGATGGCACAGGGTACAATTTCTTAAACCTTTGAGAAGGGGTACCCAGACTATTCCATTCCCTAGAAATTACTTCTGAAATAGCATCAGGAACTGGAAAAACTTCTGGAATAACTACATGAGGTTTGAAAAGCGAATTTAAACGCTTAGTAGATTTAGTATCAGGAGGACTAGACTCCTCCATATCTAATGCAATTAACACTTCTTTAAGTAAAGAACGAATAAACTCCATCTTAAATAAATATGAAGATTTATCAGTGTCAATATCTGAGGCAGAATCTTCTGAACCAGATAGATCCTCATCAGAAATGGATAAGTCAGAATGATGGCGGTCACTTAAAAATTCATCTGAAATATGAGAAGTTTTAAAAGACCTTTTACGTTTACTGGAAGGAGGAATAACAGACAGAGCCTTCCTAATAGATTTAGAAACAAATTATTTTACATTAACAGGGACATCCTGAACATTAGATGTTGAAGGAACAACAACAGGTAATGGATTATTACTAATGGAAACACAATCTGCATTATAAAGTTTATCATGACAGTTATCACAAACTACAGCTGGAGGAACAGTTACCAAAAGTTTACAACAGATGCACTTAACTTTGGTAGAACCAGCATCAGGCAGCGTCTTTCCAGAAGTAGATTCTGATCCAGGGTCAGGTTGAGACATCTTGCAATATGTAATAGAAAAAACAACATATAAAGCAAAATTATCAAATTCCTTAAAGGACAGTTTCAGGAATGGGAAAAAATGCCAAATGAATAAGCCTCTAGCAACCAGAAGCAATGAAAAATGAGACTGAAATAATGTGAAAAAAAGGTGGAGACAAAAATGACGCCCACATTTTTTGGCGCCAAGAATGACGCCCACATTATTGGCGCTAAGTACAATGCCCATATTTTTTGGCGCCAAGTATGACGCCACATCCTGTGATGCCGAAAAAAACGACGCCCACATTTTTGGCGCAAAAAAACGTCTGAACACATATACATCAAAAAATGACGCAACCACGAACAAACTTCCGCCGTCAATTAGGGCGCCGGAAATGACAAAATTTTTGCGCCAAAAAAGTCTGCGCCAAGAATGACGCAATAAATTGAAGCATTTTCAGCCCCCGCGAGCCTAACAGCCCACAGGGAAAAAAACTCAATTGAAAATTTTTAAAAGTTAAGAAAAAAATATTTATTCATATGCATTATCCCAAATAATGAAACTGGCTGTCTGAAAGAAGGAATACTGATTATCCTGAATCATGGCAAATATAAGTTTAAAGACATATATTTAGAACTTTACATATAAAGTGCCCAACCATAGCTTAGAGTGTCATAATAAAATAAGACTTACTTACCCTAAGACACTCATCTACAAATAGTAGATAGCCAAACCAGTACTGAAACGAGAATCAGTAGAGGTAATGGTATATAAGAGTATATCGTCGATCTGAAAAGGGAGGTAGGAGAAGAAATCTCTACGACCGATAACAGAGAACCTATGAAATAGATCCCCTAGAGGAAGACCATTGTATTCAAATAGGCAATACTCTCTTCACATCCCTCTGACATTCACTGCACTCTGAAAGGAAAACCGGGCTCCAGCCTGCTGCGAAGCGCATATCAACGTAGAATCTAGCACAAACTTACTTCACCACCTCCATGGGAGGCAAAGTTTGTAAAACTGAATTGTGGGTGTGGTGAGGGGTGTATTTATAGGCATTTTAAGGTTTGGGAAACTTTGCCCCTCCTGGTAGAAATGTATATCCCATACGTCACTAGCTCATGGACTCTTGCTAATTACATGAAAGAAAAAAATCCCTTCCCCCCAGTGACAGTTGAAATAATTGAATCCAACTGAGAACCAAATAAATTGTTACCTTGGAAAGAAAGAGATAGTGATCTAGACTTTAGATACCATGCAGCATTCCAATAATTGAGCCACAAAGCTCTTCTAGCTAAAATAGCTAAAGACATAGATTTAACATCAATATTGTTGATATCAAAAATAGCATCACAGATAAAATGATAAGCATGTTGAAGCAAGCGAACAATGCTAGACAAATCAGGATCTGTTTCCTGTTGCGCTAAGCTTTCCAACCAAAAAGTTGATGCAGCTGCAACATCAGCCATTGATATAGCAGGCCTAAGAATGTAGCCAGAAAATAAATAAGTTTTCCTTAGATAAGATTCAAGTTTCCTTTCTAAAGGATCCTTAAAAGAAGTACTATCTTCCATAGAAATAGTAGTACGTTTGGCAAGAGTAGAAATAGCCCAATCAACTTTGGGGATTTTTTTCACAAAATTTCAATCTAACTGCTGGCAAAGGATACAACTTTTTAAACCTAGAAGAAGGAATAAAAGAAGTACCAGGCCTATTCCATTCCTTTGAAATCATATCAGAAATAGCATCAGGAACAGGGATAGGAAAGGTGTCCGTACACGGACACTGGTGTCCGTGACTGGCCCTTGCAGTGTCCGCCGCCCATTTTGCTGTGGGGAGGGAGGAGTAAGACAGATGAATACTGGTCCTGACTCCTCCTTAACACACGCGGCGCCATGTTTTGCAGGGTTGTGGCCACTCCCACATGATGCCGCTTAGTACCAGATAATGACTCTGAGTGAGACAGAGAGAGAGGGAAGATTCAAGAAGCAAGCTGCCACTGTGTCCCTGGAGCTTTATATGCAAAGGTAAAGCACTTTAACCAGCACCTGAGGTTTATTATAAATAGTATTTAAACAGAAAGACAAGATATAGTAAGGTTGTGAATCAAAACCTTAGTATATCTTTTCTTTCTGATTAAATAATAGGAAAGGGAAAATATTTAGTGAGAATAAAATTAGTGGCTTGTCAAGAGACTGCTAGCAATATTGGGTGATACGTTATGGAATAAATAAAGCCTGAGTGAAATATTGGATGTGTATCTGCATCTGTATAATAACACCCAGCACTATACAAAGACACAGAAGGGACACTGGCACATGTGTATAGCCAGACAAGGGCTGGTTATAGGATCAGTGGTATCTGCATCAGTATAATAAAATTCAGCACTATAAAATAATAGTTTTAATTGTAAATGTATCTTGGTGTCCTTCACTAAAGGTCTTTACTTTAGAAAATGTCTGCCACAGCCTTGGCTCGTGCAAATCCCTGAAACTTGTCCAGCCCAGGGATAGGCAAGGTGTCCGTACACGGACACTGGTGTCCGTGACTGGCCCTTGCAGTGTCCGCCGCCCATTTTGCTGTGGGGAGGGAGGAGTAAGACAGATGAATACTGGTCCTGATTCCTCCTTAACACACGCGGCGCCACGTTTCGCAGGATTGTGGCCACTCCCACATGATGCCGCTTAGTACCAGAAAATGACTGAGTGAGACAGAGAGAGAGGGAAGATTCAAGAAGCAAGCTGCCACTGTGTCCCTGGAGCTTTATATGCAAAGGTAAAGCACTTTAACCAGCACCTGAGGTTTATTATAAGTAGTATTTAAATAGAAAGAAAAGATATAGTAAGGTTGTGATACATAACCTTGGTATATCTTTTCTTTCTGATTAAATAATAGGAAAGGGAAAATATTTAGTGTGAATAAAGTTAGTTGCTTGTCATGAGACTGCTAGTGATATTGGATGATAAGTTATGGAATAAATAAAGCCTGAGTGAAATGCTGGATGTGTATCTGCATCTGTATAATAACACCCAGCTCTATACAAAGACACAGAAGTGACACTGGCACATGTGTATAGCCAGACAAGGGTTGGTTATAGGGTCAGTGGTATCTGCATCAGTATAATAACACCCAGCACTATATAATGACACTGGCACATCGGTATAGCCAGACAAGGGCTGGTTATAGGGTCAGTGGTATCTGCATCAGTATAATAACACCCAGCACTATATAATGACACTGGCACATGTGTATAGCCAGACAAGGGTTGGTTATAGGGTCAGTGGTATCTGCATCAGTATAATAACACCCAGCACTATATAATGACACTGGCACATGGGTATAGCCAGACAAGGGCTGGTTATAGGGTCAGTGGTATCTGCATCAGTATAATAACACCCAGCACTATACAAAGACACAGAAATGACACTGGCACATGTGTATAGCCAGACAAGGGCTGGTTATAGGATCAGTGGTATCTGCATCAGTATAATAAAATTCAGCACTATAAAATAATAGTTTTAATTTGAAATGTACCTTGGTGTCCTTCACTAAAGGTCTTTACTTTAGAAAATGTCCGCCACAGCCTTGGCTCGTGCCTATCCCTGATCAGGAACTGGAAAAACCTCTGGAGTAACCGCAGGAGGTTTATAAACAGAATTTAAATGTTTACTAGTTTTAGTATCAAGAGGACTAGTTTCCTCAATATCCAAAGTAATCAACACCTCTTTTAACAAGGAACGAATATACTCCATCTTAAAGAGATAGATTTGTCAGTGTCAATATCTGAGGTAGGATCTTCTGAACCAGATAGATCCTCATCAGAGGAGGATAATTCAGTATGTTGTCTGTCATTTGTCACGGGACGGGGAGCCCTCAGAGGTGGACGGCTCAGTAGTACTAGACATTCTCTACTTTCCAGAAGCCGAGTCCTTATCTAGGGGCAAGGGGAACATAGTTGAGCAGGCGGATCTACCGGAAACCACCTCACAATAAGAACAGGTACTAGGGGGGGCGGAGCGAGTAGCCGAGCCGGCAAGACTCATCTTGAGGAAGCTCTCCACCTAAAGATAGTTTACCCCAATATAACTGTCTTTTCTCATCCTAAAATGGAACTCGCAGTTGGTAAAGGTGTAAAGATGTAATATGACCCTAAGAGCGGCAGCTAGAATATCCCCAAGATAGCGATCTTAGCCTTTGTTGTTCGGCTACGCCACTCGGCAATCGGAAGCCAACAGGCCGCAAACAGCACTATATTTCACACTCGGGCACCAGGATTAATAAGCAGGTTGCTCCATAATCCTCACTGAAGGATAATGATCACAGAAGCCCTTGAAGAAGAGTTATGTGGATTACTAGAGGGACACTTTTCTGAACTGCATATAGTAATCATACAATGGTTTAAGCAGTTGGCTACGCCACATGTACTCCAAGATGGCGTCGGCCTACTGATGAACTCCACTGATCCAAGGGAGCCTTGAGTCATGGACATTCAGATCTTTGCTGAGTATGTTGAGACTACGGATGCCCTTAGTATACCAGAGTCGCATTCACCCAAGTTATGTCAGCTGCCCAGACAGAGCAGCCACCACAACATTGATTCGATTCACTGCCAATACCGAAACAGAGAAGTTGTCTCATAGGAGAAAAGATACTACGGCAGCTGTCAGAGGGACTCCCAATGCCAAATGCTGTAGAGAATAAATGATAAAAATGGCAGCTCCGGTGTTGGGTCTGTGGCAGCAGCCTGGAGAGAGCGTCTTATGACCAATAGATGCCCCAGTGCTAATCCTGAAAGCTTTCTTCATGTTGGCATCTCCCCTGCATGTACTTCAAACAGACGGGGAATAGGCTGTTTCCTTGCATGGCGGACTTTGTTTTCACAGCCTGTTGATAAACTGTGCGCAAATAAAGTTCCTGAATTTGAGATATCTTATTTCATCCTAAAAATATAAAGTATGAAGGCCATCAGCTGGATCCACAAGATGACCCTATAAGTTTAATGACTAATTTTATATATATTTATTTAGCAGTTCAGAATAGTTGACCCACTGATATTTGTTAGTTAATACTGTTTGGGGTTCATAGTTGTATAAAGATGTTTTCTAGGTAAATGGAGATTAAGATACGCATGCTGACTTCAGATTTCTTTCCTTAATAGGTTTCAAACTATGCTATATGTAAGATGGATATCCATATACTCTATGTACTCTGGTTGCAGCTTCATCTTTATAAGGGGGATCTAGGAAAACCTAGGTTAGTATAGTATGTTTTACAATGCAGATATTAGGGGAAAGTACATGCCTGTTAAAGTGAAAATATATAGAGAGGATGTTATTTAAACTTTGTTAACGTGAGCTAGATATTTGATGGTATCATTTGAAACAAATCTAAGCTTTCTTCGGGGTCTAAGACCAGTTGATTTAGTCAAACCTTGACTTCTATAATTTTTATTTGTTTTCAACTACACTGTCAGCGGCCGGGGCAGTGTGATTCTTCAGCCAAGTCCAGGCTCACACTTGTAGATGTTGCAAGACATAACCATATGTGAAATTGCTCTTATCCTAGGTAACTGACTCTCCTACCATCTCGACATAATATTGCTCTATTTTACATGCTAGCTGAGATTTTTGTATATAGGAGCCACTTAACTTATAAGTTGACATTATATGGCTCTCACCAATAACTAATTAACTAATTTATACCTCCTTGAATTCCCTATATATCTTTAGAGGTCACTAGCCTACTACACGGAAAAGCTAACCGCCTGAGTACTGGATATAAGAGGAAAACATTACTATGTCCATTATTGTTAACATCATGATATCGAAATAAGCTCTGTGTGTTTACTGTTTCACTATTCTTATACTACTCCTGACTCCATTACTAACTCTGCCCTCCCCTCCCATTTAGTTTACTAAGGAAAATTTATCCCAAGACCTGTACCCTTAAATTGTTAGTTTTGACACGACACTAATTTATCATTAATAATCCCCTTTCCCTATATGCTATAACATTATTTAACAGTCCTGAGGGTCTAAAAGTGGCCCTATAACCCCATATATATTTTTTTCCCCTACAAGTCCCCATATATTTTTCCTCTTCTATGGTTTCAGCAGTCCAAGAGAGGCTGCTAGAGTTCTGTTGGGGAAAAACGTGTTATTACACATACAAATATAAGGGGATCTTTATACAAAAAATGAGGCTAAATTTTTTAGCATTTGCTTTATATGTTTATAGTCAAATTTGGTGGCCTTGTCACTTAAGACTGATATGTTTGGGATGTACCCACTTATGCATACATGGCAGCCATGTTATTCTGTATTTATTATTCTCTGTGACACAGGTACTAGACTTAGTTAAAGAGGGAGTACCCTCTAACGCGTCAGAGTCCTCCATAGCTTGCAGCTGTGATACAGACTAGTATAAACACAAATAAATAAAGGCACCTTTATAACCTGCAATGGCCTGGGCACTCGCCACCTACTAGGACCCGGACCACGGAAAACGTTACGTCTCCTGACTGTCAGCCCAGCAGGAAGTAGATTAGGCCACACCCAGTCAGCAGGAATGTCTCGCAGGGCCGCCCCTGGTCTAGGGAGAAAACGCGCCAAAAACAGCCGCGCAAATACTCCCGGAAGGAAACTTAAGTTCACCCATTGTCAGAGCCTCATTTCACACAGTGGAACAGTAACACGGCCTCTCAAGTGTGACAAGGTAGTAGCATCGCTCCTGACATGGACTTGAGTGCAGGAAGCAAAACTCAACGCTGATTGCTTATAGAGCTGTTAATATGAGTCGGGATGGTTTTCGCAGAAAGACTCTCCCTGCATCTCTGGACTCTAACTTTCACCCAAGCTCTCACTGAGAGGCTGACAGGACTACTTAAAACTCCAGTCCCATTTCGAAGAGTACTACCCTCCATAAGAGACTACTCCGAATCTTCCGACACTTCTCTGTCAACCTCCTGTGAAGAAAAGCAAAGAATAACTGGGGGATGAGGGAAGTGGGGGAGGTATTTAAGCCTTTGGCTGGGGTGTCTTCGTCTCCTCCTGGTGGCCAGGTTCTTATTTCCCAAACGTAATGAATGAAGCCGTGGACTCGCCTTCCCTTTAGATGGAAATTGCATGATGTATCCGAATAATGAAAGAAATTTTGGGGGTTTCATGTCCCTTTAAACATATACAAAATTCTTTATATAAAAAAAAAAAAAAAAAAAAAAAAAAAAAAAAAAAAAAGAAGAACACCTTACCTTGCTTCTCATTTTCCCTTTTGATTTTGTCTTTTGTTTCCTCTTCAGTTTCTTTTTACTTAATATTTTCTTATTTCTAAAATAAATAAATAAAAAAGGTAAATAGAAAAAAAAAAAAATAGGTAAAAAACATTTATAAAACATGGATGTAGAGTGAATCTTAAACAAAACAATGTTAGCATCTTTATTGGCAATGCTGGATTATAAACTAAGCATCCTGTGTGATGGAACTGTTCCATTGTTTGCTACCAAACAGGAGAATAATTGATATGCAGTGACAGATTAAAATATTGTCATGATGCAGTATGGATTACTTTCCAACATATATGAGAGCATAATCTGATAGTGTTAAACACTCAAACAAAAAGGTGTGCTTAAAATTTAAAAACTCTTCTTTTTTATTGTTTAACAAGATAGATAATGCCTTTACAATCCATTCCCCTGCTTTGCATAACCAACATTGTTATATAAATATGCTTATTAACCTAAATGTCCGTTTCTAAGACTCTGCAGATGCCTCTTATCTCAGTGTACTTTATCAGCTTTTTATAGCAAGACAGTGTGTATGTGTGTGCCATACATATAGCATTGTGCTCAATCCAGCAGTTATTTATGAAGCAGCACTTACTGGCTAAAATGCAGGTTTGTCAAAAGAACTGAATAAGGGGGTAGTCTGCAGAGGGTTAGATACAAGGTAATCACAAGAATATTAATATAACTGTTGGTGATGCAAAACTGTGGAATCAGTAATAAAGGGATTATCTATCTTTTTACACAATACTTTTTTTTTTTTTTAGTAGACTGCCCCTTTGAAGGACCACTAAATACAGTAAAATTGCATAATGAAATGTATACTAAGACAATGCAAAAGCACCAAGTCTGAATTTCAAATGAGTAGCAGTTTTTATTTATTCTATAAAAAAAATAAATCAAAGCTGGTATATATTTTCCTTCCCCCTGTATCATTTGACAGCCATTAGCTAATCCCAAAATACATATATAAATGTTTACTTAGTAGAAGCTGGTGCCTCAGAAGGTGTGCACCTAGAGGCAGAACTTTTATTCACTTTCTGCGATGAGATTTTTTTAATGGAAAATTTTTCTGCAGGTTATTTTAAAATAAAATTAAATTCAATTTTAATTTAGGCAGTAACACTAAAGCACCAGTTCAGTTGCAATGTGCTGATTAAATGGAGAATAAAGCAATTGTTAAAGTTTTATAATATATTGCAACAGTTGAAATTTGGATTGCAAATTAGCTGCAGACAAAAAAAATGTAATTGCAAAATGTATCTTGAATAAATTTGTTCCCTTTTTTCTTGATCTATCTAACATAGAAATGTAGCAATAAAAAGGTGCATTGCTCGTAAGAATCTCATTTAGAAAACACCTTTGCTGACTGGGAAAAGTTAGGGGGCTGAGGGCCAGTCAATACTGCATATTTGACTTTTTACTTCAAACAGCACTTAGCTGTGGATGTGCTGTGTTAAGGAAAACATACACAGTGTTGCCAGAGCATAACTCTTTTTGAAGAGAACAGCCTGATGTGGAGCAGCGCTGCAAGGTTAAAGCAGTAATAGTTCCTGCATGTGTCCTGTTCTTTCTGCAGACATGCTGCATTGTCTGCGATAACATCTCAGATCACTGCATGTTCTGCCTTGGGGGGTGTGCATATAAAAGTATTGGGCATAATTTGATAATGGAAGTAAATTGTGCTTATAGTTTTTGTTCTCTATCAAAACAAAGAAATATTAGTGTGAGGGGTCTTTGGTGTTTCTGGAGATTAAAAAAGCATCCATCAAAAAATAAATGAGTTTTAAAAATGTCCCAAAAATGACATGCCTCTCCTTCACTACAAAAATGTTATAAAATAAGACCTTAAACTTACAATTAATTCATTATTCAGATGGAGCATATAATTTCCAGATTTACTTATTTTATTGAATTTGCTTAATTCTCTTGGTATTCTTTGTTGAAGGAGAGCAATGTATTACTGGGAGCTACCTGAACAAATTGGGTGAGCTGGTGACAAGCAGCTAGCTCACAGTAATGTATTGCCCTGAGCAGGAGGTATACTTTGCAATAATGGATACAAAGAGAACAAAGCACATTAGATAATACAAGTACATTGGAAATTTGTTTAAAATTGCATGCCCTATCTGAATCATGAATGTTTCATTTTTATTTTACTGTCCCATTAATGCCATTGTTGCTCTGCAATTCTATGTACACAGAATCAATACCGTACTAAATTCACTAAAGTCCAAAAAGCTCAATGAATAGAAGGACCTAAGTGTGAAGAGGGAGGGGCAAGCAGTAAAATTGCAAATGAAACCTATAAAGATTTTTGTTTTAGGTTATTATTATTATTATTAAATTAAACACAGATGGTAACATAAAATGATATATAATATAATAAAAAATTCTGCAACATACTTTCATTATTTATTTTGCCCCCTTTCCTGTGATTCCATTCTTAAATTGTGAGCTTTTCAGTTCATGTTACAAATCGAAATGTAGAACACATATTACACACAGCCATTGACTGCACACTCTAGTGACCTATTTATAACTATAAAATACAACATGGCAGCTCCCATTGTTTTATAGACACTAACACTTTACACTTATTTTGACAATATTTTAACAGCTAATGAAACTAAAAAAAAACTACATCTACATGTTATTCTCAGACTAATCTTTTCTTTGAATTTATCATTCTAACTAGCATTTATTTTGCGTTTAATATCCATTTAAGGTAATCCTGATATCCTTCCAATAAATGACAGCTGAAAAGTTGATCAAATATGAATGATTAAACTTGTAGAGAGTTCACCTTCCAATAAATTAATTAATTTCAATAATCTATGTATTTCTAATGGTAGATAACCAAATCAGTAATTGTCTGCTATAACAAGAAAACTAATCTGACAAGTTATTCTAAAAAGAGAAACCTTTATGTAGAAAACCATTAATTAAATTGATAGAAATTGAGTCTGACTAGTGATTTAAACTGCGATTAAAATCAATTTGATTTAAATCAAATACACCCAGGAATCAAATACAAACAATCCTCACCCAAAAGTATCATATATAAAAATGAAATTCATGCTTACCTTGACATGGTGAGTCCACGGATCATCATAATTACTATTGGGAATATCACTCCTGACCAGCAGGAGGCGGCAAAGAGCACCACAGCAAACCTGTTAAATACCACTCCCCTTACCCACAACCCCCAGTCATTCGACTAAAGGGAAAGGAGAAAGGAAGTAATATAAGGTGCAGAGGTGCCTGAGGTTTATGTAAAAATAAACTGTCTGAACACAGGGAGGGCCATGGACTCACTATGCCAAGAAAGAAACACATTTATCAGGTAAGCATAAATTTCATTTTCTTTCTAAATGACACAGTGAGTCAACAGATCATCATAATTACTATTGGGAATCAATACCCAAGCTAGAGGACACAGATGAATAGGGAGGGACAAGACAGTTAGCCTAAACAGAAGGCACCACTGTTTGAAGAACCTTTCTCCCCAAAAAAGCCTCAGCTGAAGCAAAAGTATCAAATTTGTAAAATTTAGAAAAAGTGTGTAAAGATGACCAAGTGGCAGCCTTGCAAATCTGATCTACAGAAGCACCATTTTTGAAAGCCCAGGTAGAAGAAATAGCCCTCGTGGAGTGAGCCGTGATTTTCTCAGAAGGCTGCTGACCAGCAGTCTCATATGCCAAGCGAACAATACTCCTCAAACAACAAGAAAGCGAAGTAGCCGTAGCTTTCTAACCCTTACGCTTCCCAGAAAATACAATAAATAAAGAAGACTGGCAAATATCCTTAGTCGCCTGTAAATAATATTTCAAAGCACGAACTACATCAAGGTTGTGCAACAAACGTTCCTCATGAGAAGAAGGATTAGGACACAAAGAAGGAACAACAATTTCTTGATTAAAATTCTTATCTGAAACAACCTTAGGAAGAAACCCTAAAGCAGTACGTAATACTACCTTATCAGAATGAAAAATAAGAGAAGGAGCTTCACACTGTAAAGTTAGGAGCTTCACACTGTAAAGTTGAGAGCTCCGAAACTCTTCGAGCTGAAGAGATAGCAACCAAAAACAAAACCTTGGGGGGCGGAGCCTACAGCTGTAGCGGCAAGACGTGTCTTGAGGGAGCTCCTGGCTCTATTTTGGAGTTTCACTTGTTAATTATATTGCTTTTCTCTAAAACCGAGTTTACTTCACAGCTAAAACCTAGGTAACTACTACTAGATTCAAGAATCTGTCAACCCTGGGAGGATCTTTCAGGATTAATCTTTGCCTACGCTCTACAGTTAGGCCTCACGGCTGCTGCGCTCACGCAGTGTTTGCCAGTTCGTGGAGCCGGGGCTGCCGCATATTCCCCCCCTAGGAGACTGGGGTTACGAGTAGTACTACTTACTACTACAGCAAATTACTTTCAACCATGGACGCCTTGGAAGCAGTGGGTGTATGGGAGCGCACATTGGAGACCGCAATCACGCAATCCTATGAGCAGCTGCTGAAGGATCTTAGCATGCTGCTTTTCACTGAAGCAAATCACTATGTTACTTTACCCACGGAGCCTGCTGACTGTTGCCAGCCAAGGGACATGGACATTCCTCTTTTGCAACTGCAAGTGGGGCCGGAGCAACCGCACGCTCAAATTTACAGGGCCCATACTGCTGCCGCGCCATGGGGTCTCACTGCAGACCCGTGTGATCCGGAGTGGGAGACAGCAGACCTGGCGCAATTGCCGGTGGAGTCGAGCCCTGAGGTGAAGGCGTCAGGGTCCCACCCCCTAAAGAATACTCGGCAAGACGTGACCCCATCGCCAACCTGGATGCAGAGTGCCATGCTCCCAAACCTGACCGTGCTAGATAGACTTCCCTCCCAAGCCGCATGGTGGCCTGATCTACTGAGGTCCCCACCGCTCGCTTGCTGGGATCCTGGTGGTGTGTGCCAGCTGCCCCTTTCTGGGTCGCTGCTTACCTCTTTTGAGTGCCTCCGGTGCAGTCATTACTAAGGGGGTCATGGGCCATACTTGAACTAGACCCGGTCTGCCAGCAAACTGTCTTTTGAGTTAAGTGGTGCGGAGGGGACGAGTGAAGCCTATGTCGCCACATATGTTGTACTGCCGGGCGGTAGTGTGCCCTGTTGGAAGGCCGATGTGAGATATCTTCAAATAGACCTGACATCTGAGGGACATACAGAGACTCTCTATCACCGAGCTGACTGCAACTGATTAACCATGCCGCTCCTACAGAACTGCGGTCAAGCTCACCTGAATTGCTACATGGAGACAGTAAGGAATGCTTACACTCCTCAGTGGGGTTTATTTTATATTGGGTGTGAGCCGCAGCCCTTGAATTGACATGCCCCATTTTCAAACACTAAAGACTTCCACATATTAACTGGATATATCTATGTTCTGATAAACTTCATATATGGCTGCTGTCTCTAGCTTAATCGTTGTATACACAAATGTTTTCAGCCTTCCCTATAATCCATAGGGGTCTGTGCATATCCATGTGCTTATTTCTGTACATACCTTTGTTCTGCCATAGTCAAGTTAAAATGGGCTTTAAACATTGCAACACGGTTACAGGGTTTTAGGATGGTCATTCACTTGTTATCTTTGACTGGCACTGTGCTACCCTGTCTCACTTTGATTAACGTCTAATACGTATAGCAAGTGTTTTTGCAGGATTGATAGGTCTGAACATTTGTTATTACCAACAACTTAATAGTTTTTTATAGCCCCCCTAATTTAGATGTGCAAATGCTGGTAACCTCTATGTTTCTAATTTTTATCCAAATGCAGACTTAATTATTTATTTCTAGTTAAGGTTGCTTTCCCTAAGTTTTGAATGTGCTTCTGGTGTATACTGTACCCATTTCTTTGTGGCACTCAGGCAGTTTACCTACTCACGAAGCACCCTACACAGATATGGTATTTATAGAGTTCACATTGCATGTGCTGACTGTGTGGAATACCCTAAAAGGTTAGTAGCCCTCATGCTGTTAACTATACACAACTGCTGGCTCTTCCCATGCTTTGTTCTGTTTTTTTAAATGCTTGTGTCTGTTCCCAATTTTGTAATAAGATTGACATTACCCCTTTCAGCTTGAAGCAGTCAGTTCTGTCAACCTACTAACAGGTCTATACGTTGTTATAGATGATAGTTGGGTAAACCCCTCCTTTTAATGTTTAGCAATGTGTAGTCAGCCATTATTTCTGCATAGGGCTCCAAATATAGCATATTTGCCTTGTTGATTATCTGAGGTTGCGGGTATACCCCCCTACTTAGATCTCAGCTAAGATTGTGCCATCCTGTTACACTCTATCCTGCTGCGCACCTCTGGTTTCACATACCCCACTGCGCTATTAATCTCCATTATTACCACACAGTAATGTAAAGGTTTACTCAGAGCTGAAGGAAATGGATACCCATTCATTTGTTATTATCTATTTAATCAGTATTAGGTGGTTTTAGTTCATGTTTGATATATTGTTCCATTGTTGTATCTGCGCTTTACAAGTGACACCAAACTGTTCTTATCATTGTATAAAATCCCCCCCCCCCCCCCCCCATTCAGAGCCCATGCCAGGGTTCAATCTTGGTGAACTATTTTCACCACAAATCCCTGCAATTTACTTCTGGTGTATCAACGTTTGTCAGCTATTGCAACCGGACCTGCATGTCCGATCCTTTTTATTGTGTATGTTTGAACAGGGGTCCTGTGTGTCCCCAAATGTAACCTTTCATTCTAAAATCAAATAACAACTCATTCAAAAAAAAAAAAAAAAAACCTTCCAGGTTAACAACTTAATATCCAAAGAATGCATAGGCTCAAACTGAGCCAGTTTAAGAACTCTCAAAACTAAATTAGGACTCCAAGGAGGAGTCAAAAACTTAACCATAGGCCGGATTCTAACCAAGGCCTGACAAAAAGAATGAACGTCTGGTACATCTGCCAGACGTTTATGTAACAAAATAGATAAAAGCAGAAATTTGACCCTTCAGGGTACTAGCAGATAAACCCTTCTCCAGACCCTCCTGGAGAAAAGACAAAATCCTAGGAACCCTGACTCTACTCAAGAGTAGCCCTTAGATTAACACCAATACAGATATTTACACCATATCTTGTAATAAATCTTTCTAGTCACAGGCTTACGTGCCCGATTCATAGTCTCAAAACTGACTCAGAAAAACCACGCTTAGATAGAATCAAGCGTTCAATCTCCAAGCAGTCAGCTTCAGAGAAACGAGATTTGGACCCTGAAGTAGAAGGCTCAACGGAAAACTCCAAGGTGGAAAGGATGACATCTCCACCAGATCTGCATACCAAAACCTGAGAGGCCACACTGGTGCAATGAGAATTACCAACGCCCTCTCCTGTCGGATCCGAGCAGTAACTTGAGGAAGAAAGGCAAATGGAGGGAACATGTATGCCAGACTTAACTTCCAAGGAACTGCTAGAGCATCTATTAAAACTGGTTGAGGATCCCTTGACCTCGAATCGCACTTCGAAAGCTTGGCATTGTGACGAGATGCCATAAGATCCAACTCCGGTTTATCCCACCTGAGAATCAAACTGGAAAACACCTCTGAATGAAGTTCCCACTCCCCCGGATGAAAAAAAAAAAAAAAAAAAAAAAAAAAAAAAAGACTGTCTGCTCAAAAAATCTGATTCCCAATTGTCCACCCCTGGAATGTGGATCACAGACAGACAACAATTCTGAGTCTCCGCCCACTGAATAATCCTGGCTACCTCCATCGCCAAGGAGTTCCTCCCTGATGATTGACGTAAGCCACGGACATTATATTGTCCGACTGAAATCTGATAAACTGGGTTGAAGCCAATTGAGGCCAGGCCAGAAGAGCATTGAAGATTGCCCACAGTCCTAAGACATTTATAGGAAGAACCGATTCCTCCTGAGTCCACAGACCCTGAGTCTTCAGAGAACCCTAGACAGCACCCCAACCTAGCAGACTGGCATTCGTGGTCATAATCACCCAGGAAGGCCTGTGAAAACAGGTTCCCTGGGAAAGACGATCCTAAGACAACCACCACGAAGAGAATCTCTTGCCGCCTGATCTAAAACAATCTTTAGAGACAGATCCGTATAACCCCTGTTCCACTGTCTCAGCATGCATAACTGCAGAGGTCTGCGATGAAACCGGGCAAACGGCATATCATCCATGACCGAAACCATCAGACCAATAACCTCCATACACTGGGCCACCGACGGCTGAGGAGATGACTGAAGAGCCAGACATGAATTGAACATTTTTGACTTCCTTGCTTCTGTCAAAAAGATCTTAATTTCCAGAGAATCTATAATAGTTCCCAAGAATACCGCTCTTGTAGCCGGAATCAAAGAACTTTTCCCTAAATTCACCTTCCAACCATGGGAGTGCAGAAAAGACAACAACAACAACAACAACAACAACAACAACTCCGTGTGGGAGTTTGTTAGTTGAAAAGATGGCGCCTGAACTAGAATGTCATCCAGATACGGAGCTACCGCAACCCCCTGCAATCTGAGCACTGCCAGCAATGCACCCAGAACCTTTGAAAACACCCAAAAGGAAGAGTCACAAACTGAAAATGCTTGTCTAGGAAAGCAAATCTCAGAAACTTGATGATCCTTGTGAATATGAAGATATGCATCCTTTAGATCTACTGTAGTCATGAACTGACCCTCTTGAACCAGAGGAAGAATTGACTGAATAGTTTCCATCTTGAAATGCGGAACTCTGAAAAACTTGTTTACACACTTGAGATCCAGGATGGGTCTGAAAGTTCCATCCTTTTTGGGAACGATAAACAGATTGGAATAAAACCCTAGTCCCTGAACTGGAACAGGAACGATCACTCCCATGTCGGAAAGATCCTAAACACAACTTAAGAATGCCTCTCTTTTTAACAGGTCTACAGATAACCTTGATAGTTGAAACCTGCCCCTGGGAGGAACAACATATTGTATCCCTGGGACACAATATCTATCAACCAGGGATCTGGAACATCTCTAACCCAGGCTTGAGCGAAAAAAAGACAGCCTGCCCCCCACACGATCCATTCCCGGATCTGGGGCAGACCCTTCATGCTGACTTTGAATCAGCGACGGGCTTCTTAGATTGCTTCCCCTTGCTCCAGTACTGACTGTGTCTCCAAGAAGGCTTGGACTGATCCTGTTTGGAGGAGGAAGAGGAAGACTTACTAGAGAAGTTACGAAAGGAACGAAAATTACTCCGACAACCCTTCTGCCCCTTCCCACCAGTAATATCAGAAATAATCTCAGCCAAACCAGGCCCAAACAAAGTCTTCCCTTTGTAAGGAATGGATAAAAGCTTAGATTTGGATGATACATCCGCAGACCATGACTTTAACCATAAAACCCTGCATGCCAGAACGGCAAAGCCAGAAATCTTTGCTCCCAACTTGATGACCTGTAAAGAAGCGTCCGCAATAAAAGAATTGGCCAATTTTAAAGCCTTAATTCTATCCTGAATTTCCTCCAGAGAAGTCTCCTATTGAATGGAATAAGACAACGCATCAAACCAGTATGCAGCCGCACTGGTAATCGTAGCAATACACCTAGCAGGCTGCCATTGGAACCCCTGGTAAACATAAATCCTTTTAAGCAAAGCCTCCAACTTCTTATCCATGGGATCTTTAAAAGAACAACTATCCTCAATAGTGGTCCTCTTAGCCAAAGTGGAAATAGCTCCCTCTACCTTAGGAACCGTCTGCCAAGATTGCTTAATAGAATCTGCAATAGGAAACATCTTCCTAAAAATAAGAGAAGGAGAAAAACAAATACCAGGCTTCTCCCATTCTCGTGAAATAATCTCTGAAACATGATCTGGAACAGCAAAAATTTCTGTCACAGAAGGAACCTCAAAAAACTTATTAAGCTTACTAGCTTTCTTGGGAGTAATAATGACCGACGAGTCAGTCATCCAAGGTAGCCAAAACCTCCCTGAGTAACAAACAGAGGTGCTCCAGCTTAAATCTGAAAGAAACCACCTCAGAATCAGCAGAAGGAGCTACACTATCAGACGCTACTGAAGTATCTTCTTCCTCAGACCTATGGGAGGAAACATTTGACATAACTGCAACAGAGTCAGAAACCTTATACAAACCTCAGATACAGCAGAGGATATGCGAGTAGCCATATCCTGCAAAGAAAAACCAACCTGAGACGAAACGCAGGACACTGCATGTGACAAGGATAATGATTGGGGAGAGAGCTGCGGTATAGCTTGAACAGGTGACAACTGCACAGTATTCTCCTTAGAAAATGAAGGCTCTGAATAAAAAAGTCTATCCCTATACTGTAATGTTCTCTCTCTATATGAGGAAGAGAAAGGAATAGGTGGCTCCACATTAGCATCTAAGCATAAATTACAAGTGACTTCTTGCAAGTCCTCTTGGTCTATCTTAACAAATAAAAGAAAACATTCCAAAAGTAAAACGTTACTGTCCCTTTAAAAAAAATTAAGAAAAATAAGAGCCCAAAAAACAGCAAACCCTGAGCCCTATCAAGCACCTCTACACACAAACAAGCCCAACTGAGGTGCTAAACCAACCTCCTACCGACCATAGTAGATACAGACTCCCAAACGATCCGGATCTCACTTCTGAAAACAACCGCTCCAACAAAGTATCATCCAGCACAGGAGTAGTAGCACAATAACCTCTCACTTCCGTAGTATACACACACAGAGGAAGAGCGTGCAACACTTGCACCAAACAAAACTCTGCCCATCGTGGGCGTGTACACAACCTCCTGGCCGGCAGAACAGCTACTAATAGTAAAAAAACGCAACCGGGAGAAAAACACTGAGTGGCTATAGGAAGCTGCCTGCCCTTAGCCAAAACACATTAAAACGTAAATGCACCGTTTTAAACAAGGAGTAAAAACTCACCCCAGAAAAAAAACAAAAACAAAAAACATAATTTATACTTACCTGATAAATTTATTTCTCTTGTAGTGTATCCAGTCCACGGATCATCCATTACTTGTGGGATATATTCCCTTCCCAACAGGAAGTTGCAAGAGGATCACCCACAGCAGAGCTGCTATATAGCTCCTCCCCTCACATGTCATATCCAGTCATTTGACCGAAACAAGAAAGGAGAAACCATAGAGTGCAGTGGTGACTGGAGTTTTAATTAAAATTTAGATCTGCCTTAAAAAGACAGGGCGGGCCGTGGACTGGATACACTACAAGAGAAATAAATTTATCAGGTAAGCATAAATTATGTTTTCTCTTGTTAAGTGTATCCAGTCCACGGATCATCCATTACTTGTGGGATACCAATACCAAAGCTAAAGTACACGGATGATGGGAGGGACAAGGCAGGAACTTAAACGGAAGGAACCACTGCCTGTAGAACCTTTCTCCCAAAAACAGCCTCCGAAGAAGCAAAAGTGTCAAATTTGTAAAATTTTGAAAAGGTGTGAAGCGAAGACCAAGTCGCAGCCTTGCAAATCTGTTCAACAGAGGCCTCATTCTTAAAGGCCCAGGTGGAAGCCACAGCTCTAGTAGAATGAGCTGTAATTCTTTCAGGGGGCTGCTGTCCAGCAGTCTCATAGGCTAAACGTATTATGCTACGAAGCCAAAAGGAGAGAGAGGTTGCCGAAGCTTTTTGACCTGTCCTCTGTCCAGAGTAAACGACAAACAGGGAAGAAGTTTGACAAAAATCTTTAGTTAAAATAAAAAGAGAGAAGCGCTCAACCTGGGAACGAACAATAGCATAATAGCTTGTTCTATGGCTAGTTACCACCCTAGAAGCAGCCTCTTTTTGCTCAATATGTGCCTTTCACAGAGAAGAACTTTCCTGTAGCATATCAGTCTGATCCTGACTTCACAGTACAGTCCAGCCCCGAAATACCAGGCAATGACTCTCTGAACAAGAGAAACAGCAAAACCCCAGACGTACGTTTTGGCCTATTGTGGGCCTAGTCAGTGAGGTGCAGCCATATCCCTCTAGGCACACTGAGCAACGGGTCCACGTCTGGATTCCCGCATCACACTTAGGGAGACTTCCCTAAGTGTCATAACTTGCATAAATAAAAAGAGAGAAGCGCTCAACCTGGGAACGAACAATAGCATAATAGCTTGTTCTATGGCTAGTTACCACCCTAGAAGCAGCCTCTTTTTGCTCAATATGTGCCTTTCACAGAGAAGAACTTTCCTGTAGCATATCAGTCTGATCCTGACTTCACAGTACAGTCCAGCCCCGAAATGCCAGGCAATCCCTCTCTGAACAAGAGAAACAGCAAAACCCCAGACGTACGTTTCGGCCTATTGTGGGCCTCGTCAGTGAGGAGCAGCCATATCCCTCTAGGCACACTGAGCAACGGGTCCACGTCTGGATTCCCGCATCACACTTAGGGAGACTTCCCTAAGTGTCATAACTTGCATAAATAAAAAGAGAGAAGCGCTCAACCTGGGAACGAACAATAGCATAATAGCTTGTTCTATGGCTAGTTACCACCCTAGAAGCAGCCTCTTTTTGCTCAATATGTGCCTTTCACAGAGAAGAACTTTCCTGTAGCATATCAGTCTGATCCTGACTTCACAGTACAGTCCAGCCCCGAAATGCCAGGCAATCCCTCTCTGAACAAGAGAAACAGCAAAACCCCAGACGTACGTTTCGGCCTATTGTGGGCCTCGTCAGTGAGGAGCAGCCATATCCCTCTAGGCACACTGAGCAACGGGTCCACGTCTGGATTCCCGCATCACACTTAGGGAGACTTCCCTAAGTGTCATAACTTGCATAAATAAAAAGAGAGAAGCGCTCAACCTGGGAACGAACAATAGCATAATAGCTTGTTCTATGGCTAGTTACCACCCTAGAAGCAGCCTCTTTTTGCTCAATATGTGCCTTTCACAGAGAAGAACTTTCCTGTAGCATATCAGTCTGATCCTGACTTCACAGTACAGTCCAGCCCCGAAATACCAGGCAATCCCTCTCTGAACAAGAGAAACAGCAAAACCCCAGACGTACGTTTCGGCCTATTGGGGGCCTCGTCAGTGAGGTGCAGCCATATCCCTCTAGGCACACTCTAGCCATATCCCTCTAGGTCCACGTCTGGATTCCCGCATCACACTTAGGGAGACTTCCCTAAGTGTCATAACTTGCATAAATAAAAAAAATCTTTAGTTGCCTGTAAATAAAACTTCAGGGCACGGACTACGTCCAGATTATGCAAAAGACGTTCCTTCTTTGAAGAAGGATTAGGGCACAATGATGGGACAACAATCTCTTGATTGATATTCCTGTTAGAAACTACCTTAGGTAAAAACCCAGGTTTAGTACGCAGAACTACCTTGTCTGAATGGAAAATCAGATAAGGAGAATCACAATGTAAGGCAGATAACTCAGAGACTCGTCGAGCCGAGGAAATAGCCATCAAAAACAGAACTTTCCAAGATAAAAGCTTAATATCAATGGAATGAAGGGGTTCAAACGGAACACCTTGAAGAACTTTAAGAACCAAGTTTAAGCTCCACGGAGGAGCAACAGTTTTAAACGCAGGCTTAATCCTAGCCAAAGCCTGACAAAAAGCCTGGACGTCTGGAACTTCTGCCAGACGCTTGTGCAAAAGAATAGACAGAGCAGAAATCTGTACCTTCAACGAACTAGCAGATAAGCCCTTTTCCAAACCCTCTTGTAGAAAGGACAATATCCTAGGAATCCTAACTTTACTCCATGAGTAACTCTTGGATTCGCACCAATACAAGTATTTACGCCATATCTTATGGTAGATTTTTCTGGTAACAGGCTTCCGTGCCTGTATTAAGGTATCAATAACTGACTCTGAGAAGCCACGCTCTGATAGGATCAAGCGTTCAATCTCCATGCAGTCAGCCTCAGAGAAATTAGATTTGGATGGTTGAAAGGACCTTGTATTAGAAGGTCCTGCCTCAGAGGCAGAGACCATGGTGGACAGGACGACATGTCCACTAGGTCTGCATACCAGGTCCTGCGTGGCCACGCAGGCGCTATCAGAATCACCGATGCTCTCTCCTGTTTGATCTTGGCAATCAGGCGAATCAGCAGCGGAAACGGTGGAAACACAAAAGCCATGTTGAATAACCAAGGGGCTGCTAGAGCATCTACTAGCGCCGCTCCCGGGTCCCTGGACCTGGATCCGTAACGAGGAAGCTTGGCGTTCTGGCGAGACGCCATGAGATCCAGTTCTGGTTTGCCCCAACGATGAATCAGTTGAGCGAACACCTCCGGATGAAGTTCCCACTCCCCCGGATGAAAAGTCTGGCGACTTAGAAAGTCCGCCTCCCAGTTCTCCACGCCTGGGATGTGGATCGCTGACAGGTGGCAAGAGTGAGACTCTGCCCAGCGAATTATCTTTGAGACTTCTAACATCGCTAGGGAACTCCTGGTTCCCCCTTGATGGTTGATGTAAGCCACAGTCGTGATGTTGTCCGACTGAAATCTGATGAACCTCAGTGTTGCTAACTGAGGCCAAGCTAGAAGAGCACTGAATATTGCTCTTAACTCCAGAATATTTATTGGTAGGAGTTTCTCCTCCTGAGTCCACGATCCCTGAGCCTTCAGGGAGTTCCAGACTGCGCCCCAACCTAGAAGGCTGGCACCTGTTGTTACAATCGTCCAATCTGGTCTGCGAAAGGTCATGCCTTTGGACAGATGGACCCGAGAAAGCCACCAGAGAAGAGAATCTCTGGTCTCTCGATCCAGATTTAGTAGAGGGGACAAATCGGAGTAATCCCCATTCCACTGACTTAGCATGCATAATTGCAGCGGTCTGAGATGCAGGCGCGCAAATGGCACTATGTCCATTGCCGCTACCATTAAGCCGATTACTTCCATGCACTGAGCCACTGACGGGCGTGGAATGGAATGAAGGACACGGCAAGCATTTAGAAGTTTTGATAACCTGGACTCCGTCAGGTAAATTTTCATCTCTACAGAATCTATAAGAGTCCCTAGGAAGGAGAGTCTTGTGAGTGGGGATAGAGAACTCTTTTCTACGTTCACTTTCCACCCATGCGACCTCAGAAATGCCAGAACTATCTCTGTATGAGACTTGGCAATTTGAAAGCTTGACGTCTGTATCAGGATGTCGTCTAGATACGGAGCCACCGCTATGCCTCGCGGTCTTAGAACCGCCAGAAGCGAGCCCAGAACCTTTGTAAAGATTCTCGGGGCCGTAGCTAACCCGAAGGGAAGAGCTACAAACTGGTAATGCCTGTCTAGAAAGGCAAATCTTAGGTACCGATAATGATCTTTGTGAATCGGTATGTGAAGGTAGGCATCCTTTAAGTCCACTGTGGTCATGTACTGAACCTCTTGGATCATGGGTAGGATGGTTCGAATAGTTTCCATTTTGAATGATGGAACTCTTAGGAATTTGTTTAAGATCTTTAGGTCCAAGATTGGTCTGAAGGTTCCCTCTTTCTTGGGAACCACAAACAGATTTGAGTAAAATCCCTGCCCTTGTTCCGTCCACGGAACAGGGTGGATCACCCCCATTACTAGGAGGTCTTGTACACAGCGTAGGAATGCCTCTTTCTTTATCTGGTTTTCTGATAACCTTGATAGATGGAATCTCCCTCGAGGAGGAGAAGCTTTGAAGTCCAGAAGATATCCCTGAGATATGATCTCCAACGCCCAGGGATCCTGGACATCTCTTGCCCACGCCTGGGCGAAGAGAGAAAGTCTGCCCCCCACTAGATCCGTTTCCGGATAGGGGGCCGTTCCTTCATGTTGTCTTAGGGGCAAGTAGTAGGTTTTCTGGCCTGCTTGCCCTTGTTCCAGGACTGGTTAGTTTTCCAGGCCTGTCTGTAACGAGCAACAGTTCCTTCCTGTTTTGGAGCGGAGGAAGTTGATGCTGCTCCTGCCTTGACATTTCGAAAGGCACGAAAATTAGACTGTTTGGCCTTTGATTTGGCCCTGTCCTAAGGAAGGGTATGACCCTTACCTCCAGTAATGTCAGCAATAATTTCTTTCAAGCCGGGCCCGAATAAGGTCTGCCCCTTGAAAGGAATATTAAGTAATTTAGATTTAGAAGTCACGTCAGCTGACCAGGATTTAAGCCATAGCGCTTTCCGCGCCTGGATGGCGAATCCGGAGTTCTTAGCCGTTAGTTTAGTCAAATGTACAATGGCATCAGAAACAAATGCATTAGCTAGCTTAAGTGCTTTAAGCTTGTCCATAATTTCATCCAATGGAGCTGTGTGAATGGCCTCTTCTAGAGACTCAAACCAGAATGCCGCAGCAGCAGTGACAGGCGCAATGCATGCAAGGGGCTGCAAGATAAAACCTTGTTGAACAAACATTTTCTTAAGGTAACCTAATTTTTTATCCATTGGATCCGAAAAAGCACAACTATCCTCTACCGGGATAGTGGTACGCTTAGCTAAAGTAGAAACTGCTCCCTCCACCTTAGGGACCGTCTGCCATAAGTCCCGTGTAGTGGCGTCTATTGGAAACATTTTCCTAAATATAGGGGGTGGGGAAAAAGGCACACCGGGTCTATCCCACTCCTTGCTAATAATTTCTGTAAGCCTTTTAGGGATAGGAAAAACGTCAGTACACACCGGCACCGCATAGTATCTATCCAGCCTACACAATTTCTCTGGAATTGCAACTGTGTTACAGTCATTCAGAGCAGCTAAAACCTCTCCTAGCAATACACGGAGGTTCTCAAGCTTAAATTTAAAATTAGAGATCTCTGAATCCGGTTTCCCTAGATCAGATCCGTCACCCACAGAATGAAGCTCTCCGTCCTCATGTTCTGCAAACTGTGACGCAGTATCGGACATGACTCTCACAGCACCAGCGCGCTCTGTCCTTATCCCAGAGCTATCGCGCTTGCCTCTTAATTCTGGCAATTTAGATAATACTTCTGTCAGGGTATTATTCATAATTGTAGCCATGTCCTGTAAAGTGATTGCTATGGGCGTCTCTGATGTACTTGGCGTCACATTAGCACGCGCTTCCTGAGCGGGAGGCGAAGGTACTGACACGTGAGGAGAGTTAGTCGGCATAACTTCCCCCTCGTTGTCTGGTGATAATTCTTTTACAGATAAAGACTGACCTTTATTATTTAAAGTGAAATCAATACATTTAGTACACATATTTTCTATGGGGCTCCACACTGGCCTTCAAACATAATGAACAAACAGATTCATCTGTGTCAGACATGTTTAAACAGACTAGCAATGAGACTAGCAAGCTTGGAAAACACTTTAAAAACAGAATTTATGCTTACCTGATAAATTACTTTCTCCAACGGTGTGTCTGGTCCACGGCATCATCCTTACTTGTGGGATATTCTCTTCCCCAACAGGAAATGGCAAAGAGTCCCAGCAAAGCTGGTCACATGATCCCTCCTAGGCTCCGCCCACCCCAGTCATTCGACCGACGGACAGGAGGAAATATATATAGGAGAAACCATATGATACAGTGGTGACTGTAGTTAGAGAAAATAATTCATCAGACCCGATTAAAAAAACAGGGCGGGCCGTGGACCGGACACACCGTTGGAGAAAGTAATTTATCAGGTAAGCATAAATTCTGTTTTCTCCAACATTGGTGTGTCCGGTCCACGGCGTCATCCTTACTTGTGGGAACCAATACCAAAGCTTTAGGACACGGATGAAGGGAGGGAGCAAATCAGGTTACCTAAACGGAAGACACCACAGCTTGCAAAACCTTTCTCCCAAAAATAGCCTCCGAAGAAGCAAAAGTATCAAATTTGTAAAATTTGGCAAAAGTGTGCAGTGAAGACCAAGTCGCTGCCTTACATATCTGGTCAACAGAAGCCTCGTTCTTGAAGGCCCATGTGGAAGCCACAGCCCTAGTGGAGTGAGCTGTGATTCTTTCAGGAGGCTGCTGTCCGGCAGTCTCGTAAGCCAATCGGATGATGCTTTTAAGCCAAAAGGAAAGAGAGGTAGAAGTCGCTTTTTGACCTCTCCTTTTACCAGAATAAACAACAAACAAGGAAGATGTTTGTCTGAAATCGTTTGTAGCCTCTAAATAGAATTTTAGAGCACGGAATACGTCCAAATTGTGTAACAAACGTTCCTTCTTTGAAACTAAATTCGGACACAAAGAAGGTACAACTATCTCCTGGTTAATATTTTTGTTGGAAACAACTTTCAGAAGAAAACCAGGCTTAGTACGCAAAACCACCTTATCTGCATGGAACACCAGATAGGGCGGAGAACACTGCAGAGCAGATAACTCTGAAACTCTTCAAGCAGAAGAAATTGCAACCAAAAACAAAACTTTCCAAGATAGTAACTTAATATCTACGGAATGTAAGGGTTCAAACGGAACTCCTTGAAGAACTGAAAGAACTAGATTTAGACTCCAGGGAGGAGTCAAAGGTCTGTAAACAGGCTTGATCCTAACCAGAGCCTGAACAAATGCTTGAACATCTGGCACGGCTGCCAGTCTTTTGTGAAGTAAAACAGATAAAGCAGAGATCTGTCCCTTTAGAGAACTTGCAGATAATCCTTTCTCCAAACCTTCTTGTAGAAAGGATAGAATCTTAGGAATTCTTATCTTGTTCCATGGGAATCCTTTAGATTCACACCAACAGATATATTTTTTCCATATTTTATGGTAAATTTTTCTAGTTACAGGCTTTCTAGCCTGAATCAGAGTATCTATTACAGAATCTGAAAACCCACGCTTTGATAAAATCAAGCGTTCAATCTCCAAGCCGTCAGTTGGAGGGAAACCAGATTCGGATGTTCGAATGGACCCTGAACAAGAAGGTCCTGTCTCAAAGGTAGCTTCCATGGTGGAGCCGATGACATATTCACCAGGTCTGCATACCAAGTCCTGCGTGGCCATGCAGGAGCTATCAAGATCACCGAGGCCGGGGGCGGAGCCAGCAACCTATTATGGCAGACGTACTTGTTTGAGCTCCGTATTTATCTAACTGAAAAGGCCTTCTATATGAGTCGTGTTACACTTATTTTTGCCTTTTTTTATATATAAGAGACTGTTCTTAATCTCTAAGGAGAGCTTTGACCTGACCCTGTCCCGGATCGATAACTCTAACACCAAGTCAGATGAAATACAGCTGCCTGCGCCATTGAGGCCTACTGTGTCTACTAAACCCAGATTGGTGACCCTATCAGGCTTAAGAGGGACAGCGTGTGAGCGATATATCTCGACAGAACCATGGAGCCGAACGCTATATGGGAGGAGGATTTCAAGCGAATGGTGGACTACCGGTTTGAATGCCTAACACAGAGCCTTACAACATGGGTGGCTGAGGTGACGCAGATCTCGGACTCCGACATCACTCAGAAGCCGGTGGGGGTGGATTCACCTGAGCCCCTACAAGGTGAACAGAGTGGACCGCTTCTCTCTACGGCAGTAGTATGTGCTGAACGATCAGCTAACAGGGGGCTACTTGCTCTAACAGGGCACCACTTTGTACCTATCCCACCTCCTGCAGTGATCTTGGGAGGTTCCCTTCAGGCAACGATGCCATGTGGTGCTGCAGCTGCGATGAGACATGGAAGGCTGGTGGCCACCCTCTCCAGGAAGCACTCTGTTGTAATGTTTTTCAATCTGCCCAGCACTTCATCGGCGAACAACAATAAAGTTGAAGTTGAGGAAACACAGTTAACTAAAATTCTGACACATCGGAAGCTCCATAGAGAATGGATTTTAAAACTCCTCAGACTCGGAGTTGGTTAGGTAATTCTAGTCTGAAAGAGGACTCTGCACAAAGTTCATTTCAGCTTGCTCACGCTACTAAGAAGTTCAAATAGTTCAGTTATTATTGAATGTTCAGTGATGTTTTATATATGGTCAATTGGTTCTGGGTTTTTTTTTTTTTTTCTCTATCTACTTTATCTTTAATTGTTTGCATTCTCCAGTATCGTTTAAGCCTTCTTTGCTGATCTGGGACAAAGTGGACTGAATTTTTTCAAAACTCTATTAGTCCTCTATGGGCTTATGAAAGTGAATTAAACCTTTATTATTGGTATTTGGTTACCAGTGGGAACTCTTATTAAAGGGACAATGGGGTTACTCTCTAAGTGTGGGCTACGAGTGAACAAAAGCTACCTATTTTTCACAACTATATTTTGATTTAAATAAGCAGCTCATATTCGTGTTTATGATAATTTGTTTGTCTGTTTCATTGTGTTTTCTCCAAGGTTACTTAGATCTGCTGTATCTATATTTGATTTGTATTACACTATACAGACCTAGATCGCTTGAGTTATATATTTAAAGACAAGTTATAAGGCAGAATTTGGCTTTAAACGAATATTCCTAGATAAAGATGCAATAGCCATTTTCCTCCACCAGAGGGGAGTCATGGTTTAATTTCAACCTGTTCACCACAATGTTTTGTGTTCAATATTCTTTAGAAGACAGGAGTTGGATACAAACATTAACCCCTGGCCATGTATGAACTCACTGTACACACATATGCTGAGCCTCATGTTATTGATATATGCCATACTACCTCCCATTTCTCACACTTATATCACACCCAATTATTGTCTGCTCTGATATTCTAATAGAGATACAACAGAGTTACTGGCCTCAGATATTGAGGGCTAAAACAATTTCTGTTATTCCTTTCTAACCTTTAATTAAAGAGCATGATCTGTAATATTGCCATTCGTTAAGGGTGGTCTTACACCTTACATTATATTTATCTTACCACCTCCCCCCCACACACATATAATAAACCTCCTTATTTAGGAGGGCTACTCATGCGGCTAATCTCTTTCTTGTGCCGCAACCTCACTACAGTTTTTATTAATACTAACCCTTGCAGTATGTCTTGATGTTCATTTTGTTCTATTATATCTACCGTAGCAGGACTGCTTGGGTATTCAGAGCAATATATTTACTTATCTCATCATATCCTTTATACAGTAAACTGATACTTTCATTTTTGCTATCACTTCAAATGTCTATTACTCTACTATTCTAAGTTTACAGGTTCAAATGTGATAATTTGATTTCTTAATCTTGGCTTATGTGGAAAATGACAACTAAGAAAAAAGAAAAAGGGGTTCCAGTCTCTACTATTAGAATGTCTATATTGGGAATTTTTTTCTTGTATCTATAGAGACTCTGTTAAAATGGAATACATTATTCATGCTTGTTATAATGATATGAAATTCCATATAAATTGTATTTTTTCAGCAAAACCTCAATAAATAAAATAAAAAAAAATAAAAAAGATCACCGAGGCCCTCTCCTGATTGATCCTGGCTACCAGCCTGGGGATGAGAGGAAACGGTGGGAATACATAAGCTAGGTTGAAGGTCCAAGGTGCTACTAGTGCATCTACTAGAGTCGCCTTGGGATCCCTGGATCTGGACCCGTAGCAAGGAACCTTGAAGTTCTGACGAGACGCCATCAGATCCATGTCTGGAATGCCCCATAATTGAGTTATTTGGGCAAAGATTTCCGGATGGAGTTCCCACTCCCCCGGATGGAATGTCTGACGACTTTCCAATTTTCCACTCCTGGGATGTGGATCGCAGACAAGTGGCAGGAGTGATCCTCCGCCCATTGAATTATCTTGGTCACTTCTTTCATCGCCAGGGAACTCCTTGTTCCCCCCTGATGATTGATATATGCAACGGTCGTCATGTTGTCTGACTGAAACCTTATGAATTTGGCCTTTGCTAGTTGAGGCCAAGCTCAGAGCATTGAATATCGCTCTCAGTTCCAGAATGTTTATCGGGAGAAGAGACTCTTCCCGAGACCATAGACCCTGAGCTTTCAGGGATTCCCAGACCGCGCCCCAGCCCACTAGGCTGGCGTCGGTCGTGACAATGACCCACTCTGGTCTGCGGAAGCTCATTCCCTGTGACAGATTGTCCAGGGTCAGCCACCAACGGAGTGAATCTCTGGTCTTTTGATCTACTTGAATCGTCGGAGACAAGTCTGTATAATCCCCATTCCACTGTCTGAGCATGCACAGTTGTAATGGTCTTAGATGAATTCGTGCAAAAGGAACTATGTCCATTGCTGCAACCATCAATCCTATTACTTCCATGCACTGCGCTATGGAAGGACGAGGAACAGAATGAAGTACTTGACAGGAGCTTAGAAGTTTTGATTTTCTGACCTCTGTCAGAAAAATCCTCATTTCTAAGGAATCTATTATTGTTCCCAAGAAGGGAACTCTTGTTGACGGGGACAGAGAACTTTTTTCTTTGTTCACCTTCCATCCGTGAGATCTGAGACAGGCTAGGACGATGTCCGTATGAGCCTTTGCTTTTGACAGGGACAACGCTTGAATCAGGATGTCGTCCAAGTAAGGTACTACTGCAATGCCCCTTGGTCTTAGAACCGCTAGAAGGGACCCTAGTACCTTTGTGAAAATCCTTGGAGCAGTGAATGGAAGTGCCACAAACTGGTAATGCTTGTCCAGAAAAGCGAACCTTAGGAACTGATGATGTTCCTTGTGGATAGGAATATGTAGATACGCATCCTTTAAATCCACGGTAGTCATAAATTGATTTTCCTGGATAGTAGGTAGGATCGTTCGAATAGTTTCCATTTTGAACGATGGTACCCTGAGAAATTTGTTTAGGATCTTTAGATCCAAAATTGGTCTGAATGTTCCCTCTTTTTTGGGAACTATGAACAGATTGGAATAAAATCCCATTCCTTGTTCTCTTATTGGAACTGGATGTATCACTCCCATCTTTAACAGGTCTTCTACACAATGTAAGAATGCCTGTCTCTTTATTTGGTTTGAAGATAATTGAGACCTGTGGAACCTTCCCCTTGGGGGTAGTTCCTTGAATTCCAGGAGATAACCTTGAGAAACTATTTCTAGCGCCCAAGGATCCTGAACATCTCTTGCCCAAGCCTGAGCAAAGAGAGAAAGTCTGCCCCCCACTAGATCCGGTCCCGGATCGGGGGCTATCCCTTCATGCTGTTTTGGTAGCAGTGGTAGGCTTCTTGGCCTGCTTACCCTTGTTCCAGCCTTGCATTGGTTTCCAGGCTGGTTTGGGTTGTGAAGTATTACCCTCTTGCTTAGAGGATACAGAATTAGAGGCTGGTCCGTTTCTGCGAAAGGGACGAAAATTAGGCTTATTTTTAGCCTTAAAAGACCAATCCTGTGGGAGGGCGTGGCCCTTTCCCCCAGTGATGTCTGAAATAATCTCTTTCAAATCAGGTCCAAATAATGTTTTACCTTTGAAAGGAATGTTAAGCAATTTTGTCTTGGAAGACACATCCGCTGACCAAGACTTTAGCCAAAGCGCTCTGCGCGCCACGATAGCAAACCCTGAATTTTTCGCCGCTAATCTAGCTAATTGCAAAGCGGCATCTAAAACAAAAGAGTTAGCCAATTTAAGTGCTTGAACTCTGTCCATAACCTCCTCATACGAAGATTCTTTACTGAGCGACTTTTCTAGATCCTCGAACCAGAAACACGCTGCCGTAGTGACAGGAACAATGCATGAAATTGGTTGTAGAAGGTAACCTTGCTGTACAAAAATCTTTTTAAGCAAACCCTCTAATTTCTTATCCATAGGATCTTTGAAAGCACAACTATCTTCGATAGGAATAGTAGTGCGTTTGTTTAGAGTAGAAACCGTCCCCTCGACCTTGGGGACTGTCTGCCATAAGTCCTTTCTGGGGTCGACTATAGGAAATAATTTCTTAAAAATAGGGGGGGGGAACAAAAGGTATGCCGGGCCTTTCCCACTCTCTATTTACTATGTCCGCCACCCGCTTGGGTATAGGAAAAGCGTCGGGGGGCACCGGAACCTCTAGGAACTTGTCCATCTTACATAATTTCTCTGGAATGACCAAATTGTCACAATCATCCAGAGTAGATAACACCTCCTTAAGCAGTGCGCGGAGATGTTCTAATTTAAATTTAAATGTCACAACATCAGGTTCAGCATGATGAGAAATTTTTCCTGAATCTGAGATTTCTCCATCAGACAAAACCTCCCTCATGGCCCCTTGAGATTGGTGTGAGGGTATGTCAGAACAGTTATCATCAGCGTCCTCTTGCTCTTCAGTGTTTAAAACAGAGCAATCGCGCTTTTTCTGATAAGTAGGCATTTTGGATAAAAGATTTGCTATGGAGTTATCCATTACAGCCGTTAATTGTTGCATGGTAATAAGTATTGGCGCACTAGATGTACTAGGGGCCTCCTGTGTGGGCATAACTGGTGTAGACACAGTAGGGGATGATGTAGTATCATGTTTACTCCCCTCATTTGAGGAATCATCTTGGGCAATATCATTATCTGTGGCATTACTGTCCTTACTTTGTTTGGACACTATGGCACAATTATCACATAAATTTAAATGGGGAGACACATTGGCTTTCATACATATAGAACATAGCTTATCTGATGGTACAGACATGTTAAACAGGCTTAAACTTGTCAACAAAGCACAAAAAACGTTTTAAAATAAAACCGTTACTGTCACTTTAAATTTCAAACTGAAAACACTTTATTACTGAATATGTGAAAAAGTATGAAGGAATTGTTCAAAATTCACCAAAATTTCACCACAGTGTCTTAAAGCATTAAAAGTATTGCACACCAAATTTCAGAGCTTTAACCCTTAAATTAACGGAACCGGAGCCGTTTTCAAATTTAACCCCTATACAGTCCCAGCTATATGCTTTGCTGAGACCCAACCAAGCCCAGAGGGGAATACGATACCAAATGACGCCTTCTAGAAGCTTTTTTAGTGATTCTTAGATCCTCACACATGCATCTGCATGCCTTGCTCTCCAAAAACAACTGCGCAGTAATGGCGCGAAAATGAGGCTGAGTCTATAACTAGAAAGGCCCCCAGACTAAAATAGGTGTCCAACACAGTGCCTGCCGTTTTTTAAACGTTCCCCAAGATTATAATGCCAATTATTAGCTACAATCTGCATAATATGCCCCAATAAAGCAATCGTTTTAGCCCATAAAAATGTCTACCAGTTTTTAAGCCCTTTTTTAAGCCCTTTATTCTTTTATATTTGACTAAGAAAATGGCTTACCGGTCCCCATGAGGGGAAATGACAGCCTTCCAGAATTACATGGTCTTGTTAGAAATATGGCTAGTCATACCTTAAGCAGAAAGGTCTGCTAACTGTTTCCCCCAACTGAAGTTACTTCATCTCAACAGTCCTGTGTGGAAACAGCAATCGATTTTAGTTACTGTCTGCTAAAATCATCTTCCTCTTACAAACAGAAATCTTCATCCTTTTCTGTTTCAGAGTAAATAGTACATACCAGCACTATTTTAAAATAACAAACACTTGATAGAAGAATAAAAACTACATTTAAACACCAAAAAACTCTTAACCATCTCCGTGGAGATGTTGCCTGTGCAACGGCAAAGAGAATGACTGGGGTGGGCGGAGCCTAGGAGGGATCATGTGACCAGCTTTGCTGGGACTCTTTGCCATTTCCTGTTGGGGAAGAGAATATCCCACAAGTAAGGATGACGCCGTGGACCGGACACACCAATGTTGGAGAAATAAGTTTACAAGCAATATAAAAAAACGCTACTGCGCCTTTAAGAAGCACAAAACCTGTCTCAAGTTGAAATAACAGTGAACCAAATCAGTTATAGCAACCAAATTTTCACAGTAAATGTATTAAGCTAGCAGAGCATTGCACCCACTTGCAAATGGATGATTAACCCCTTAATACCCAAAACGGATAATCAATAGAGAAAAAAACGTTTTTAACACAGTCAAACACATTGTCACAGGTCTGCTGTGACTGATTACCTCCCTCAAAATGACTTTTGAAGTCCCTTGAGCTCTCTAGAGACGTCCTGGATCATGCAGGAAGAAGCAGGAAGACTGAGTCTGAATTTTTACTGCGCAAAAAAGCGCTAAAATAGGCCCCTCCCACTCATTATTATAACAGTGGGAAGTCTCAGTTAACTGTTTCTATGCAGAAAATAAGTCAGCCATGTGGAAAAAATTATGCCCCAATAAGTTTTATCACCAATGTACCTCAAAAAACGATTAAACATGCCATCAAACGTTTTAAACATCCTTTTTTTAAAGAGTATGTATCTCTATTGATAAGCCTGATACCAGTCGCTTCTACTGCATTTAAGGCTTTACTACATTTCTTCAGTATTAGCAGCATTTTCTTAGTCAAATTCCATTCCTTAGAAAATTATTTAACTGCACATACATTAATAAGCCTGATACCATTCGCTTTTCACTGCATTTAAGGCTTTACTTACATTACTTCGGTATCAGCAGTATTTTCTTAGTCAATTCCATTCCTTAGAAAAATATTTTACTGCACATACCTTAGTTGCAGGAGACCCCGCACGCCATTCCCTTTCTGAAGTTACCTCACTCCTCAGAATGTGTGAGAACAGCCAGTGGATCTTAGTTACTTCTGCTAAGATCATAGAAAACGCAGGCAGATTCTTCTTCCAAATACTGCCTGAGAAAAAAACAGCACACTCCGGTGCCATTTAAAAATAACAAACTTTTGATTGAAGAATTAATTAAGTATAAAACACCACACTCCTCTCACGGCCTCCATCTATGTTGAGGGTTGCAAGAGAATGACTGGGTATGACATGTGAGGGGAGGAGCTATATAGCAGCTCTGCTGTGGGTGATCCTCTTGCAACTTCCTGTTGGGAAGGGAATATATCCCACAAGTAATGGACTGGATACACTTAAGAGAAAAACAGTCCCACTACCATCCAACTCCTCACAGTGCCCCACAATACTGCCATGAGTAATAAAACCTGAACACCATCAGGAATATATTAACCCCCTAAGTGCCAGACTTTCTATACCTCATAAAAATATAAAACAGCACTTATCTCAATAATAATCTGCCCGTCAGCAGGGCAGCTCACAAAGTTTAAAAGGTAACACTCCTTACATGGACCTGTGGAAAAGTAAAACAAAAAATGACTGAATAAACCTACTCAAACTTTTCAAAAGAAGGGCAGCACAAACTATATGGGAGGCGCAGAGGGGATTAACCCCCCCCCCCCCCCAAGTTCCCAAATGCTCAAAAGCCACCATTGCCCTACTGAAGAGACTGACATGGAACACCGCTAAACCCCCCCCCAAAAAAAACAAAGAAAAACTTGCTCTGCTTTATAAATAACAAACTCTTGATTGAAGAATCAGACACCTAACTTCACCCCTCCTTGGAACTGATACAAGCAAAGAGAATGACTGGGGGTTGTGGGTAAGGAGAGTGGTATTTAAAGGGACACTGAACCCAATTATTTTCTTTAGTGATTCAGATAGAGCATGACATTTTAAGCAACTTTCTAATTTACTCCTATTATCAAACTTTCTTCATTCTCTTGGTATCTTTATTTGAAATGCAAGAAAGTAAGTTTAGATGCCGGTCCATTTTTGGTGAACAACCTGGGTATTTCATGCTGATTGGTGGATAAATTCATCCACCAATAGAAAAGTGCTGTCCAGAGTTCTAAACCAAAAAAAAAAAGCTTAGATGCATAAATAAAGATAGCAAGAGAATGAAGAAAAATTGATAATAGGAGTAAATTAGAAAGTTGCTTAAAAGTGCATGCACTACCTGAATCACGAAAGAAAAAATTTGCGTTCAGTGTCCCTTTAACAGCTTTGCTATGGTGCTCTTTGCCTCCTCCTGCTGGTCAGGAGAGATATTCCCAATAGTAGTTATGATGATCCGTGGACTCACCGTGTCATTAGAAAGAAAGAAAATTTAGATTACAGTTGTTATAATTAAATTAAACTCTTTAGCTCAGCCTGGAGGACAATTTACCACTTAGTGCTCAATTTATCTAGTCTCCTCCCCTACGACTGCCGGTTCTAACAGGAGAACCTGCTGTCAGGATTTATAAAGCAGCGGTCATGAGACCAACCCTCTTCTCCACCTCTTAGGTGGAGAATTTCAATCACTCTTGTCTGACCGGGGAGATTGACAGCACCTGCCCGCAAGTGATTGGCTGTGCTTACCTGATAAATTGATTTCTTCTACGATACGACGTGTCAGTATATTTATAAGAATCTTAGTAGTGCTATCCAAATAATAAATCAGTTTATGGCAGGGTTACAAACACAATATAAAAAAAAAATAGAAACCCTAATTAACCATGCATCTACTAGACCATACAATTAATATAAATACCTGAATTCTTTTATTTAGTTAATATCCATGAACATATTGAACTATATTTGCAATAAAAGGAAACTAAATAATATTATAGGCGCTTGAAAACTATTTAAATATGCTATGCAAAATTCCTACACGCTTATCTTAAAAAACCAGCCTTACATACAAGTCTCTTAACATCCAAGCAATACAATTCTAAACAGTGTTTATAAAATAATAGGATAATATATATATTCTGCTATTTAACTGCAATTTATCCTACTCTGCCACATACAGTAATAATAAATGTTTATTTTAAATGTTTGCATACAAATAGGCAGGCTGAGGGCTATCTGAAACAATGGCATACAGTTTAAAAGTATAATCTGCTCTTTAATTCTCTCAATCCCTGTGAGGTATTGAGCATGGTCTCCCCCTTTAGGGATTTTAGGATCCCCCTTGTGGAGTGATATGGTTAATATGGCCTGTACCATACATTGACCAGTGCCTAGCACAAATGCAGGGATCCAAAATATTCACTGCCATTGATTGTGCACAGGGATATTGGACCATAAAGGTACATGAAGAGGACCAATATAAGCTAGCATTCTCCTTCCAAAAGGTTCAGTATGCATTCCAGAGACTTCCATTTGGATACATAAATTCTGGACATGAATTTGCTGTATTCATGCATAAGGCTATGCCTGACGCACTGGAAAGGGGGACCTTATCTTATGTTGATGATGTTTTAATCAAAAGCACAGACTTTGAAAAACACATCGCAGAGCTTAAACACGTCCTCAGCCAACTTAAAAGGGCAGGTGTCAAATTATCCCTGCAAAAAGCTCAATGGTGCCGCACTCGTGTAAACTTCTTGGGACATGAAGTTACCTCTGACGGATTAAATCCCCAGAAGAAAAAGGTGGAAGCGATAGTGAATTCTAAAAACCCAACTAACTTAAAGGAATTGAGATCATTCCTCGGTATGACAAATTATTCTCGCAAATTCATTGATAATTATGCGGAATTAGCTAAACCACTACTACTTCTCCTAAAGAAAGAGGTGAAATGGCACTGGAGTGAGTCTCAAGAGACAGCCATCAGAGAGCTGAAGAGAAAACTCACTCAAGCACCTTGCTTAGCGTACCCTGAAGGTGGCAAACCTTTCTACTTAGAAACAGGGTACACAGATGTAAGCATGAGTGCTGTTTTATACCAAAAGCATGATAATTTGAACAAAGCCAATGCTTATGCGAGCAAAAATCTATCCCCAGTAGAAATAAAGTTTAACGATTGCGAAAAAGCCCTCTTATCTACTGTATGGGCTCTACAAAATTTCCGCAGCTATATACAGGGCGAGAAAATTATTGTAGAAACGGCCCACCAGCCTTTGCTATATTTGCAAAGTGAGAGAATAAGAGATCGGAATTTGTCTAATAGCCGCATAACAGCGTGGACTCTTTCCTTGCAAGGCTGGCCATTAGAAATTCGCTACAAGCAGAATAAAAAGAATCCAGTCGCACAAGGGCTTGCTGAGCTCCACGACTGTACTGCTAGAGATCCTGGGGAAGGATTATCAGAAGATGATTTTCTGGAAGAACAATTGCTTTCCCCATATAAAATGTACAATGAGGACCATTGTCAAACATTACCTTGGGTATATGTTGATGGTTGTTCTTACCATGCCACTATTGATAATGAGCGCAGATTAGTCGCTGGCATTGGTATAACTGGGGCAAACGGATTCCCAAATATATCTATAGGTTTCAACATTGGACCAAGATCCAGTCAGGTTGCAGAACTAACTGCTGTTTTCAAAACCACTGAAATGGCTATTGAACATGGTATTCATGAATTTGTGATCATAACTGACTCAAATTATGTGCGTGACAGTTTTGTTGAATACCTGCCAACTTGGAAAAGAAATGGCATGCAGAAAAGCAATAACAAACCAGTCAAGCATGGCAAGTTGTTCTGCGAGATTGATAATCTGGTGGTATCCAATGATTTAACCATACACTGGAAAAAGACCAAGGGTTATTCCAGAATTCTAGGTCCGGATAAGGAAGGAAATGACCTTGCGGATTCATTAGCCAAACAAGGAGCCATAACTGGAGAACTCCTTAATATTGACCACTTAATGGGTGCAATTCAGGTAGAAGTCATTACCAGAAACCAGGCAAAACAACAGAGTGAGCCTAATTTGGTACAATGGAGTCAGGATTCTCCTAGTGAGGACCTGATCACTAGTCAAAAAGAAGACCCCATTGTAGGCATCTTCTATAAACACATAGAAGATCCTGAAAGCAACCCCATCTCAAAAGATGATTGCATTGGCAAAGAAGATCTTAGAATCTTAATAAAATCTAAATCACAATTCAAGTTACAGGATGGTTTGTTAATTAGAACCTCCAAAACTGGCATCCAGCAGTGGGTAGTACCCAAGTTCAGGGGTCTAATGCTTCAACATGCCCATGACGCTCCCACATCTGGTCATCGTGGTGCCAAACTCACGTATGAAATATTGCGTGATTACGCTTTTTGGCCACACATGTTGAAAGATGTTCAAACCTACTGTCAAGGGTGTTTAATCTGCCCACAGTTCCAACCCACTGCACCAACGCATAGAGCGCCATTGCAGAAAAGGGGGATGGTAATGCCATGGTAAGATATACAAATTGATTTTATTGGTCCGGTAACAAGGTCATCAAGAGGTAACAAGTACATGTTAACAGTGACATGCCTGTTCACTAAATGGGTAGAGTGCATTAGTGCACCTAACAATAGTGCTGAAACATGTGCAGCATTGCTCATCAACCATGTATTTTCCAGATTTGGTTTGCCCCAAAGAATCGAATCAGATCGGGGGACCCACTTCACTAGCGAAGTGATGACCAAAATGTGGAAAATACTAGGGGTTAAAAGAAAGCTCCATATTGCTTATAGAGCTGCCTCAAGTGGTGGTGTAGAGCGTTACAACCAGTCCATTGTTAAAATCCTCAAAAAGTTTGTTGTGTTGACTGATCCAGAAAGGAGTAACTGCTGCAGTTATTAATCAAAAGCACACACCTACAATTGGACTCCATATGCTTTACCCCGATTTTGAATTTCTGAGGTGAATTGGACCTGTTAAGAAATATTGGAAACTGGATTGCTGTTTATTTTGGTGATGTATATAAAAGTTTTATTATAGGATAAGTTATATGCATAGTCAATTTGTATTTAATAGATTTAAAGAAACAGTGTGTTTTAGTTAGTATATATATATATATATATATATATATATATATATATATATATATATATATATATATATATATATATATATATATATATTGTTTAAATCTGTATCTGATTTGCTAAGTAAATCATCTGTGCAAGTTCTGATATTGTAAGTTAATTCTGTATTAAGATAAATTGCAGTTAAATAGCAGAATATATATATATTATCCTATTGTTGAAAGAGCACAGTTTAGAATTATACTGCTTGGATGTTAAAGGTTTTAGTCCCATTGTATTAAATAAATAAGGCTGAATTGTGAAGGTATATTTTTCTGGGTTTTGTAAGAAGGATAGCATATCTTAAGAGTTGGTTTTAACGCATATAAATTTTGTTTCATTTCCTTTTATTGCGAATATACTTCAATATGTTTATGGATATTAACTAAATAAAAGAATTCAGATATTTATATTAATTGTATGGTCTAGTAGATGCATGGTTAATTAGGGTTTCTATTTTTTTTTTTATATTGTGTTTGTAACCCTGCCATAAACTGATTTATTATTTGGATAGCACTACTAAGATTCTTATAAATATACTGACAGACGAGTCCACGGATTCATCCTTACTTGTGGGATATTATCCTCCTGCTAACAGGAAGTGGCAAAAAGCACCACAGCAGAGCTGTATATATAGCTCCTCCCTTCTCTCCAACCCCAGTCATTCGACCGAAGGTATAGGAAGAGAAAAGAAAAGCTAAAAGGTGCAGAGGTGACTGAAGTTTTGAAAACAAAAATATAATGTGTCTAATATGACAGGGAGGGCCGTGGACGTATCATAGAAGAAATCAATATCAGGTAAGCATAAATTTCCTTTTCTTCTACTAGATACGAGTCCACGGATTCATCCTTACTTGTGGGATACAATACCAAAGCAACAGGACACGGATGAACGGGAGGGACAAGACAGATACCTAAACAGAAGGCACCACTGCTTGAAGAACTTTTCTCCCAAAAATAGCCTCAGAAGAAGCAAAAACATAATTTATGCTTACCTGATAAATTTATTTCTCTTGTAGTGTGTTCAGTCCACGGGTCATCCATTACTTATGGGATATATTCTCCTTCCCAACAGGAAGTTGCAAGAGGATCACCCAAGCAGAGCTGCTATATAGCTCCTCCCCTCACATGTCATATCCAGTCATTCGACCGAAACAAGACGAGAAAGGAGAAACTATAAGGTGCAGTGGTGACTGGAGTTATAATTTTAAAATTTAGAACCTGCCTTAAAAAGACAGGGCGGGCCGTGGACTGAACACACTACAAGAGAAATAAATTTATCAGGTAAGCATAAATTAGGTTTTCTCTTGTTAAGTGTGTTCAGTCCACGGGTCATCCATTACTTATGGGATACCCATACCAAAGCTAAGTACATGGATGATGGGAGGGACAAGGCAGGAACATTAAACAGAAGGAACCACTGCCTGTAGAACCTTTCTCCCAAAACCAGCCTCCGAAGAAGCGAAAGTGTCAAATTTGTAAAATTTGGAAAAAGTATGAAGTGAAGACCAAGTTGCAGCCTTGCAAATCTGTTCAACAGAGGCCTCATTCTTAAAGGCCCAGGTGGAAGCCACAGCTCTAGTGGAATGAGCTGTAATTCTTTCAGGAGGCTGCTGTCCAGCAGTCTCATAGGCTAAACGTATTATGCTATGAAGCCAAAAAGAGAGAGAGGTAGCCACAGCCTTTTGACCTCTCCTCTGTCCAGAGTAAACGACAAACAGAGAAGAAGTTTGTCTAAAATATTTAGTTGCCTGTAAGTAGAACTTAAGAGCACGGACCACGTCTAGATTATGCAAAAGAAGTTCCTTCTTTGAAGAAGGATTAGGACATAATGATGGAACAACAATCTCTTGATTGATATTCCTGTTAGAAACAACCTTAGGTAAAAACCCAGGCTTAGTACGCAGTACTACCTTGTCTGAATGGAAAATCAGATAAGGAGAATCACAATGTAAGGCAGATAACTCAGAGACTCTTCGAGCCGAGGAAATAGCCATCAAAAACAAAACTTTCCAAGATAAAAGCTTAATATCAATGGAATGAAGGGGTTCAAACGGAACACCCTGAAGAACTTTAAGAACCAAGTTTAAGCTCCACGGAGGAGCAACAGCTTTAAACACAGGCTTAATTCTAGCCAAAGCCTGACAAAAGGCCTGGACGTCTGGATTCTCTGCCAGACGTTTGTGTAAAAGAATAGACAGAGCTGAAATCTGTCCCTTTAGCGAACTAGCGGACAAACCTTTTTCTAAACCCTCTTGTAGAAAAGCCAATATCCTAGGAATCCTAACTTTACTCCATGAGTAACTCTTGGATTCGCACCAATATAAATATTTACGCCATATCTTATGGTAAATTTTTCTGGTCACAGGTTTCCGAGCCTGTATTAATGTATCAATAACCCAATCCGAAAACCCCCGCTTAGATAGAATCAAGCGTTCAATTTCAGGCAGTCAGCCTCAGAGAAATTAGGTTTGGATGGTTGAAAGGACCCTGAATTAGAAGGTCCTGCCTCAGAGGAAGAGACCATGGTGGACAGGACGACATGTCCACTAGGTCTGCATACCAGTTCCTGCGAGGCCACGCAGGCCCTATCAGAATTACCGATGCCCTCTCCTGTTTGATCCTGGCAATCAGTCGAGGTAGCAACGGAAATGGTGGAAACACATAAGCTATGTTGAAAACCCAAGGAGCTGCTAATGCATCTACCAGCACCGCTCCCGGGTCCCTGGACCTGGATCCGTAACAAGGAAGCTTCGCGTTCTGGCGAGATGCCATGAGATCCAGATTCGGTTTGCCCCAACGATGAATCAGTTGAGCAAATACCTCCGGGTGAAGTTCCCACTCTCCCGGATGAAAAGTCTGGCGACTTAGGAAATCCGCCTCCCTGTTCTCTACGCCTGGGATGTAAATCGCTGACAGGTGGCAAGAGTGAGACTCTGCCCAGCGAATTATCTTCGAGACTTCCAACATCGCTAGGGAACTCCTGGTTCCCCTTGATGATTGATGTAAGCCACAGTCATGATATTGTCCGACTGAAATCTGATGAACCTCAGTCTTGCTAACTGAGGCCAAGCTAGAAGAGCATTGAATATTGCTCTTAATTCTAGAATGTTTATTGGAAGGAGTTTCTCCTCCTGAGTCCATGAACCCTGAGCCTTCAGGGAATTCCAGACTGCTCCCCAGCCTAGAAGGCTGGCATCCGTTGTTACAATCGTCCAATCTGGTCTGCGAAAGGTCATTCCTTTGGACAGATGAACCGGTGACAACCACCAGAGAAGAGATTTAGCAAAGGGGACAGATCTGAGTAATCCCCGTTCCATTGACTGAGCATGCATAGTTGCAGCGGTCTGAGATGCAGGCGCGCAAATTGCACTATGTCCATTGCCGCGACCATTAAGCCGATTACCTCCATGCACTGAGCTACTGATGGGCGTGGAATGGAATGAAGGACACGGCAAGCATTGAGAATCTTTGATAACCTGGACTCCGTCAGGTAAATCTTCATCTCTACAGAATCTATAAGAGTCCCTAGAAAAGGAACCCTTGTGAGTGGTAACAGAGAACTCTTTTCCACGTTCACTTTCCACCCATGCGACCTCAGAAATGCAAGAACTATCTCTGTATGAGACTTTGCATTCTGAAAACTTGACGCTTGTATCAGAATGTCGTCTAGGTACGGAGCCACCGCTATGCCTCGTGGTCTTAGTACCGCCAGAAGTGAGCCCAGAACCTTCGTAAAAATTCTCGGGGCCGTGGCTAACTCGAATGGGAAGACCTTAGGTACCGATAATGATCTTTGTGAATCGGTATGTGAAGGTAAGCATCCTTAAAGTCCACTGTGGTCATATATTGACCCTCTTGGATCATGGGTAGGATGGTTCGAATGGTTTCCATCTTGAACGATGGTACCCTTAGGAATTTGTTTAAGATCTTTAAGTCCAAGATTGGCCTGAAGGTTCCCTCTTTTTTGGGAACCACAAATAGATTTGAGTAAAATCCTTGTCCCTGTTCCGATCGCGGAACTGAGTGGATCACTCCCATGATTAAGAGGTCTTGTACACATTGTAGAAATGCCTCTCTCTTTACTAGGTTTGCTGATAAATCGAAAGATGGAACCTCCCTTGTGGAGGAGAGGTTTTGAAATCCAGAAGGTATCCCTGAGATATAATCTTCAACGTCCAGGGATCCTGCACATCTCTTGCCCAAGCCTGGGCGAAGAGAGAAAGTCTGCCCCCCACTAAATCCGTCTCCGGATAGGGGGCCCTCTCTTCATGCTGTCTTAGGGGCGGAAGTAGGCTTTCTGGCCTGCTTGCCCTTGTTCCATGACTGGTTGCCTTTCCAACCTTGTCTGTAACGAGCAGTAGTTCCTTCCTATTTTGGAGCGGAGGAAGTTGATGCTGCTCCTGCCTTGAAGTTACGAAAGGCACGAAAATTAGGCTGTTTGGCCTTTGGTTTGGCCCTGTCCTGAGGAAGGGCGTGGCCCTTACCTCCCGTAATGTCAGCAATAATTTCCTTCAAGCCGGGCCCGAATAAGGTCTGCCCTTTGAAAGGAATGTTAAGTAGTTTAGACTTGGAAGTTACATCCGCTGACCAGGATTTAAGCCAGAGCGCTCTGCGCGCCTGTATGGCGAATCCGGAATTTTTAGCCGTAAGTTTGGTTAGATGTACTACGGCATCTGTAACAAACGCATTAGCTTGCTTAAGGGTTCTAACTTTGCGCAAAGCCTCATCCAATGGCTCTGTGCGAATCGCCTCTTCCAGAGACTCAAACCAGAATGCCGCTGCAGCCGTGACAGGCGCAATGCATGCAAGAGGCTGCAAAATAAAACCCTGTTGAACAAACATTTTCTTAAGATAACCCTCTTAACTTTTTATCCATTGGATCTGAGAAAGCACAGCTATCCTCCACCGGGATAGTGGTACGCTTGGCTAAAGTAGAAACTGCTCCCTCCACCTTAGGGACCGTCTGCCATAAGTCTTGTGTGGTGGCGTCTATAGGAAACATTTTTCTGAATATCGAGGGAGGGGAAAAAGGCACACCGGGTCTATCCCACTCCTTACTAATAATTTCTGTAAGTCTTTTTGGTATAGGAAAGACGTCAGTACACACCGGTACCGCATAGTATCTATCCAACCTACATAATTTCTCTGGGATTGCCACCGTGTCGCAATCATTCAGAGCCGCTAATACCTCCCCTAGTAACACACGGAGGTTCTCAAGCTTAAATTTAAAAATTTTTAATTTCTGAATCCGGTCTCCCCGGATCAGAACCGTCACCGACAGAATGAAGCTCACCGTCCTCATGTTCTGCAAATTGTGACGCAGTATCAGACATGGCTCTCGTGTCATCAGCGCGCTCTGTCCTTAACCCAGAGCTATCGCGCTTGCCCCTCAATTCGGGCATATTATATAATACTTCTTTCATAACATTAGCCATATCATGTAAAGTGATTTGTAAGGGCCTAGATGTACTAGGCGTCTCAATTCTACGCATCTCCCGAGCGGGAGACGCAGGTACTGACACGTGAGGAGAGTTAGGCGGCATAACTTCCCCCTCGTTGTCTGGTGATAGTTTCTCTATCGGTACAGATTGACTTTTATTCAAAGCAATATCAATACAATTGGTACACATCGTTCTATTGGGCTCCACATTGGCTTTTGAACATGATGAACAAACAGTTTCCTCTGAATCAGACATGTTTAAACAGACTTAGCAATGAAACTAGCAAGCTTGGAAATCACTTTCAATAAGTTTACAAGCAATATAATGAAACAATTCTTAACAAGAAGTGTAATTTTAGCAGAGGATTGCACCCATTAGCAAAAGGATGATTAACCCCTCAATACCCAAAACGGATAAAACGGATATCAATTAAGATTTAACGCTTTTGAGCACAGTCAAGCACACTGTCACAGATCTGCTGTGACTGATTACCTCCCTCAAAAATGAATTTGCAGACCCCTGAGCTCTCTAGAGACGTCCTGGATCAAGGAGGAAGAAGCAGGAAGACTGTGCTAGAATTATAACTGCGTAACAAGGCGCTAAAACAAGGTCCCTCCCACTCCTATCACAACAGTGGGAGCCCTGATAACGGTTTCCATGCAGAAAATATATGTCAGCCATGTGGAAAAAAATCATGCCCAAAGAGATTTATCACCAAAGTACCTCACAAAAACGAATAACATGCCAGTAAACGTTTTAATAAAAAATAACATTTTCCAATGTCATGCAAAGTTATCACTAAGCCTGCTACCAGTCGCTACCACTGCAGATAAGACTTAAGTATTATTTCAGTTTTAACAGTCTTTTCTCAGTCAAATTCTAGTCCCTAGAAAATAACTTGACTGCGCAAACATTTATCAGCCTGATACCAGTTGCCACTACTGCATTTAAGGCTGTACTTACATCATACGGTAACAGCAGTATTTTCATAGTCAATTCCATTCCCAGAAAATAATGTACTACACATACCTCATTTGCGGAGGACCCCGCATGCTATTCCCAGTTTTTGAAGTTACCCCACTCCTCAGAATGTCGAGAACAGCCAGTGGATCTTAGTTACGCCTGCTAAGATCATAGAAAAAAAACACAGGCAGTTTCTTCTTCCAAATACTGCCTGAGATAGAAAAACAGCACACTCCGAGGCCATTTAAAATAACAAACTTTTGATTGAAGAATAGTTGAGTAAAAACTCCAGCTCCTCTCGCGACCTCCTTCTTTGTTGAGGGTTGCAAGAGAATGACTGGATATGACATGTGAGGGGAGGAGATATATAGCAGCTCTGCTTGGGTGATCCTCTTGCAACTTCCTGTTGGGAAGGAGAATATATCCCATAAGTAATGGATGACCCGTGGACTGAACACACTTAACAAGAGAAAGTATCAAATTTGTAAAATTTGGAAAAGGTATGAAGGGAGGACCAAGTCACAGCCTTACAAATCTGTTCAACAGAAGCATCGTTTTTAAAAGCCCATGTGGAAGCCACCGCTCTAGTAGAATGAGCTGTAATTTTTTCAGGAGGCTGCTGTCCAGCAGTCTCGTATGCCAAATGGATGATGCTTTTCAGCCAAAAAGAAAGAGAGGTAGCCGTAGCTTTTTGACCCCTACGCTTTCCAAAATAAACAACAAATAGAGAAGATGTTTGACGGAAATCCTTGGTCGCTTGTAAGTAAAACTTCAAGGCACGAACCACGTCCAAGTTATGCAACAGACGCTCCATCTTAGAAGGATTAGGACATTGAGAAGGAACAACAATTTCCTGATTAATATTCTTATTTGAAACAACCTTAGGAAGGAAACCAGGTTTAGTACGCAAAACCACCTTATCAGAATGGAAGATAAGGCGAGTCACATTGCAACGCAGAAAGCTCAGAAACTCTTTGAGCAGAAGAGATAGCAACTAAAAACTTTCCAAGATAAAAGCTTAATATCTATGGAATGCATGGGTTCAAACGGAACCTCTTGAAAAAAATTGAGAACTAAATTCAAACTCCATGGCAGAGCAACAGGTTTAAACACAGGCTTGATTCTGACTAAAGCCTGACAAAAAGACTGAACGTCTGGGACATCCACCAGACGCTTGTGAAGTAAAATTGACAAAGTAGAAATTTGTCCCTTTAAGGAACTAGCCGATAATCCCTTCTCCAATCCTTCATGGAGAAAGGACAAAATCCTAGGAATCCTAACCCTACTCCATGAGTAGCCCTTAGATTCGCACCAATAAAGATATTTACGCCATAAGTTATGGTAAATGTTCCTAGTGACAGGCTTCCGAGCCCGAATCAAGGTATCAATGACCGACTCAGAGAATCCCCGCTTAGATAAAATCAAGCGTTCAATCTCCAGGCAGTCAGCTGCAGAGAATTTAGATTTGGATGTTGGAACGGACCTTGAATGAGAAGGTCCTGTCTCAGTGGTAGTTTCCACGGTGGCAGAGATGACATTTCCACTAGATCTGAATACCAAGTCCTGCGTGGCCACGCAGGCGCTATCAAGATTATCGAAGCCCTCTCCTGTTTGATTCTGGCAATCAGTCGAGGTAGGAGAGGAAAAGGAGGACACATAAGCCAGGTTGAACGACCAAGGTACTGCTAGAGCCTCTATCAGTACTGCTTGGGGATCCCTTGATCTGGACCCGTAACAAGGAAGTTTGGCATTCTGACGAGATGCCATCAAATCCAATTCCAGTGTGCCTCATTGACGGATCAATGCCGCAAACACCTCCGGATGGAGCTCCCACTCCCCCGGATGAAAAGTCTGACGGCTTAGAAAATTCGCTTCCCAGTTCTCTACTCCTGGGATATAGATTGCTGATAGATGGCAAGAGTGATTCTCCACCATCGAATTATCTTGGAAAGCTCTATCATCGCTAGAGAACTCTTTGTTCCCCCTTGATGATTGATATATGCTACAGTCATGATATTGTCCGACTGGAATCTTATGAATTTGGCCAAGGCCAACTGAGGCCACGCTTGAAGCGCGTTGAATATTGCCCTCAGTTCCAGAATATTGGACTGGAAGTAGGGACTCCTCCTGAGTCCAAACACCCTGAGCCTTCAGGGAATTCCAGACTGCACCTCAGCCCAAGAGGCTGGCGTCCGTCGTCACTATTACCCATGCTGGCCTGCGGAGTGCGGAAGCACATTCCCTGGGACAGATGATCCTGTGACAACCACCAAAGAAGAGAGTCTCTAGATCCAGATTTATCTGAGGAGATAAATCCGCATCATCTCCATTCCACTGTCTGAGCATACACAGCTGCAGTAGTCTGAGATGTAAGCGAGCAAACGGAACGATGTCCATTGCTGCTACCATTAATCCAATGACCTCCATACACTGCGCCACTGATGGCCGAGGAATGGACTGAAGTGCTCGGCAAGTAGTTAGGATTTTTTACTTTCTGACATCCGTCAGAAATATTTTCATGTCTACCGAGTCTATCAGAGTTCCTAAGAATGGAACTCTTGTCAGTGGAACTAGTGAACTCTTTTGTATATTCACCTTCCACCCGTGAGTTCTTAGAAAAGCCAACACAATGTCCGTGTGAGATTTGGCTAGCTGGTAAGTTGACGCCTGAATCAAAATGTTGTCCAGATAGGGCACCACTGCTATGCCCTGCGGCCTTAGAACCGCCAGAAGGGACCCTAGCACTTTTGTGAAGATTCTGGGAGCTGTGGCCAACCCGAAAGTGAGGGCCACAAACTGGTAGTGTTTGTCCAGGAAGGCGAACCTGAGAAACTGGTGATGATCTTTGTGGATAGGAATATGAAGATACGCATCCTTTAAGTCCACGGTAGTCATATATTGACCCTCCTGGATCATTGGTAAAATAGTTTGTATGGTCTCCATCTTGAACGATGGGAAATTTGTTTAGGCATTTGAGATCTAAAATCGGTCTGAAGGTTCCCTCTTTTTTGGGAACCACAGATTTGAGTAAAACCCCTGCCCCTGCCCTAGTTTTGGAACTGGGCAGATTACACCCATGGTATATAGGTCTTCTACACAGCGTAAGAACGCCTCTCTTTTTGTCTGGTCTACAGACAAACGTGAAAGATGAAATCTTCCCCTTGGGAGAAAATCCTTCAACTCTAGTCGATACCCCTGGGTCACGATTTCTAATGCCCAGGGATCCTGAACGTCCCTTGCCCAAGCCTGAGCGAAGAAAGAAAGTCTGCCATCTACTAGATCCGGTCCCGGATCGGGGGCTGCCTCTTCATGCTGTCTTAGTAGCAGCAGCTGGCTTCTTGGCCTGTTTACCTTTATTCCTGGTCTGGTTAGGTCTCCAGACTGACTTGGATTGTGCAAAATTCCCCTCCTGCTTTGTGGTGGAGGAGGAAGTAGAGGGTCCACCTTTAAAATTTCAAAAGGAACGAAAATTATTTTGTTTAGCCCTCATTTTAACCGTCTTGTCCTGAGGAAGGGTATGACCTTTACCTCCAGTAATGTCGGAAATGATCTCCTTTAGTTCAGGGCCGAATAGGGTCTTACCTTTAAAAGGAATAGCTAAAAGTTTAGATATTGATGACACATCAGCAGACCAAGACTTAAGCCATAACGCTCTACGCGCTAAAATGGCAAAGCCTGCATTTTTTGCCGCTAATTTAGCCATTTGGAAAGCGGCATCGGAAATTAAAGAATTAGCTAGCTTGAGAGCCTTAATTCTATCCAAAATATCATCTAATGGCGTCTCAACCTTAAGAGACTCCTCTAGAGCCTCAAAAACAAAAAGCTGCTGCAGTAGTTACTGGAACAATGCACGCTATAGGTTGTAGAAGAAAACCCTGATGAATAAACAATTTCTTTAAAAGACCCTCTAATTTTTTATCCATAGGATCTTTGAAAGCACAACTGTCCTCAATAGGTATAGTTGTACGCTTAGCCAGGGTAGAAATAGCTCCCTCCACCTTAGGGACAGTCTGATATGGGAAACATTTTCTTAAAAGTAGGAGGGGGAGAGAACGGAATGCCTGGTCTATCCGGTTCCTTAGTAACAATGTCCGAAATCCTTCTAGGGACTGGAAAAACAGTGTAAGTAGGGACCTGTAGATATTTATCCATTTTACACAATTTCTCTGATGGAATTACAATAGGGTCACAATCATAAAGAATCGCTAAAACCTCCCGGAGTAACAAGCGGAGGTGTTCAAGCTTAAACTTAAAGGCCGTCACATCTGAGTCTGTTTGAGGGAACATCTTTCCTGAGTATGAAAGCTCTCCCTCAGACAGCAAATCCACCACCTCCAAATCAGAACACTGTGAGGGTACATCGGAGATGGCCAATAAAGCATCAGAGGGCTCAGCATTTACTCTAATACCTGACCTACTGCGCTTACCCTGTAAACCTGGCAGTTTAGATAATACCTCTGTAAGGGTAGTAGACATTACTGCAGCCATATCTTGCAGGGTAAAAGAATTAGACGCACTAGAAGTACTTGGCGTCGCTTGAGCGGGCGTTAAAGGTTGTGACACTTGAGGAGAATTAAATGGCATAACCTGATTCTCTTCAGACTGAGAATCATCCTGAGACATACTTTGATCCCCTAAAATATGTTCTTTGCAATGTAAGGCCCTTTCAGTACATGAGGGACATATTTTAAGTAGGGGTTCCACAATGGCTTCTAAACACATAGAGCATGTACTTTCCTCAATGTCAGACATGTTGAACAAGCTAGTAATAACCACAGAAAGTCTAGAAAACACTTATTTAATAAAAACACAATCTGAAAAACGGTACTGCGCCTTCCAAAACTGCTTTAAAAAGTTATAACACTCACAATTTTAGCATATATGTGTCTTATCTGGCAGCCTAAGAGATTGCACCACAAGGGACAATTAACCATCTATGAGAAAAAAAAGTTACCCAAAACGTTATGAAAAATAAAATAGCAACCCCCTGCCCTCTGGGGTCTGAGAATTACACTCTCACTTCGATTAGGCTATCTCTTCAGTTTAGGCCCACCGGAGCTGGAGCTTGCTGCCTTCGTGTGAAATACAACTGCGCATCTAAGGCGCGAAATTAGGCCCCACCCATCTTACACGATGTCTCTGCCTAGGAAAAAAAAAACATAATTTATGCTTACCTGATAAATTCCTTTCTTCTGTAGTGTGATCAGTCCACGGGTCATCATTACTTCTGGGATATTACTCCTCCCCAACAGGAAGTGCAAGAGGATTCACCCAGCAGAGCTGCATATAGCTCCTCCCCTCTACGTCACTCCCAGTCATTCGACCAAGGACCAACGAGAAAGGAAAAGCCAAGGGTGAAGTGGTGACTGGAGTATAAATTAAAAAATATTTACCTGCCTTAAAAACAGGGCGGGCCGTGGACTGATCACACTACAGAAGAAAGGAATTTATCAGGTAAGCATAAATTATGTTTTCTTCTGTTATGTGTGATCAGTCCACGGGTCATCATTACTTCTGGGATACCAATACCAAAGCAAAAGTACACGGATGACGGGAGGGATAGGCAGGCTCTTTATACAGAAGGAACCACTGCCTGAAGAACCTTTCTCCCAAAAATAGCCTCCGATGAAGCAAAAGTGTCAAATTTGTAAAATTTGGAAAAAGTATGAAGCGAAGACCAAGTTGCAGCCTTGCAAATCTGTTCAACAGAGGCCTCATTCTTGAAGGCCCAAGTGGAAGCCACAGCTCTAGTAGAATGAGCTGTAATTCTTTCAGGAGGCTGCTGTCCAGCAGTCTCATAAGCTAAACGAATTATGCTACGAAGCCAAAAAGAAAGAGAGGTAGCGGAAGCTTTTTGACCTCTCCTCTGCCCAGAGTAAATGACAAACAGAGAAGACGTTTGTCGAAATTCCTTAGTTGCCTGTAAGTAAAATTTTAGAGCACGGACTACATCCAGGTTGTGCAGTAGACGTTCCTTCTTTGAAGAAGGATTTGGGCATAAAGAAGGAACAACAATCTCTTGATTGATATTCCTGTTAGTAACTACCTTAGGTAAGAACCCAGGTTTAGTACGCAGGACTACCTTATCCGAATGAAAAATCAAATAAGGAGAATCACAATGTAAGGCTGATAATTCAGAGACTCTTCGAGCCGAGGAAATAGCCATTAAAAATAGAACTTTCCAAGATAACAACTTTATATCAATGGAATGAAGGGGTTCAAACGGAACGCCCTGAAAAACATTAAGAACAAGGTTTAAACTCCATGGTGGAGCAACAGTTTTAAACACAGGCTTAATTCTGGCCAAAGCCTGACAAAAAGCCTGGACGTCAGGAACTTCTGACAGACGTTTGTGTAACAGAATGGACAGAGCTGAGATCTGTCCCTTTAATGAACTAGCAGATAAACCCTTTTCTAAACCTTCTTGTAGAAAAGACAATATCCTAGGAATCCTAACCTTACTCCAAGAGTAACCTTTGGATTCACACCAATATAGGTATTTACGCCATATCTTATGGTAAATCTTTCTGGTAACAGGTTTCCTAGCCTGTATTAAGGTATCAATAACTGACTCAGAAAATCCACGTCTTGATAAAATCAAGCGTTCAATTTCCAAGCAGTCAGCTTCAGAGAAGTTAGATTTTGATGTTTGAAGGGACCCTGTATCAGAAGGTCCTGTTTCAGAGGTAGAGACCAAGGTGGACAGGATGACATGTCCACCAGGTCTGCATACCAAGTCCTGCGTGGCCACGCAGGTGCTATTAGAATCACTGATGCTCTCTCTTGTTTGATTCTGGCAATCAATCGAGGAAGCAACGGGAAGGGTGGAAACACGTAAGCCATCCTGAAGTCCCAAGGTGCTGTCAGAGCATCTATCAGGACTGCTCCTGGATCTGGACCCGTAACGAGGAAGCTTGGCGTTCTGTCGAGACGCCATGAGATCTATCTCTGGTTTGCCCCAACGTCGAAGTATTTGGGCAAAGACCTCCGGATGAAGTTCCCACTCCCCCGGATGAAAAGTCTGACGACTTAAGAAATCCGCCTCCCAGTTCTCCACTCCCGGGATGTGGATTGCTGACAGGTGGCAAGAGTGAGACTCTGCCCAGCGAATTATCTTTGATACTTCCATCATAGCTAGGGAGCTTCTTGTCCCTCCCTGATGGTTGATGTAAGCTATAGTCGTGATGTTGTCCGACTGAAACCTGATGAACCCCCGAGTTGTCAACTGGGGCCAAGCCAGGAGGGCATTGAGAACTGCTCTCAATTCCAGAATGTTTATTGGCAGGAGACTCTCCTCCTGACTCCATTGTCCCTGAGCCTTCAGAGAATTCCAGACGGCACCCCAACCTAGAAGGCTGGCGTCTGTTGTTACAATTGTCCAGTCTGGTCTGCTGAATGGCATCCCCCTGGACAGATGTGGCCGAGAAAGCCACCATAGAAGAGAATTTCTGGTCTCTTGATCCAGATTCAGAGAAGGGGATAAGTCTGAGTAATCCCCATTCCACTGACTTAGCATGCACAGTTGCAGTGGTCTGAGGTGTAAGCGTGCAAAGGGTACTATGTCCATTGCCGCTACCATTAAGCCGATTACCTCCATGCATTGAGCCACTGACGGGTGTTGAATGGAATGAAGGGTGCGGCAAGCACTTTGAAGTCTTGTTAGCCTGTCCTCTGTCAGGTAAATCTTCATTTCTACAGAATCTATAAGAGTCCCCAGGAAGGGAACTCTTGTGAGTGGAACGAGTGAACTTTTCTTTTCGTTCACCTTCCATCCATGTGACCTTAGAAATGCCAGCACTAACTCTGTATGAGACTTGGCAGTTTGAAAGCTTGAAGCTTGTATCAGAATGTCGTCTAGGTATGGAGCTACCGAGATTCCCCGCGGTCTTAGTACCGCCAGAAGAGCACCCAGAACCTTTGTGAAGATTCTTGGAGCTGTAGCCAATCCGAATGGAAGAGCCACAAACTGGTAATGCCTGTCTAGGAAGGCAAACCTTAGGTACCGATAATGATCTTTGTGAATCGGTATGTGAAGGTAAGCATCTTTTAAATCTACAGTGGTCATGTACTGACCCTCTTGGATCATAGGTAAAATTGTCCGAATAGTCTCCATCTTGAACGATGGAACTCTTAGGAATTTGTTTAGGATCTTTAAGTCCAGGATTGGTCTGAAAGTTCCCTCTTTTTTGGGAACCACAAACAGATTTGAGTAAAACCCCTGTCCCTGTTCCGATCGTGGAACTGGATGGATTACTCCCATTAACAAGAGCTCTTGTACGCAGCGTAGAAACGCCTCTTTCTTTGTCTGGATTGTTGACAATCTTGACAGATGAAATCTCTCTCTTGGAGGAGAGTATTTGAAGTCCAGAAGGTATCCCTGAGATATTATCTCTAGCGCCCAGGGATCCTGAACATCTCTTGCCCAAGCCTGGGCGAAGAGAGAAAGTCTGCCCCCCACTAGATCCGATCCCGGATTGGGGGCCCTCAATTCATGCTGTTTTAGGGGCAGCAGCAGGTTTCCTAGTCTGCTTGCCCTTGTTCCAGGACTGGTTAGGTTTCCAGCCTTGTCTGTAGCGAGCAACAGCTCCTTCCTGTTTTGGTGCAGAGGAAGTTGATGCTGCTCCTGCTTTGAAATTACGAAAGGAACGAAAATTAGACTGTCTAGTCTTGGCTTTGGCTTTGTCCTGAGGCAGGGCATGGCCTTTACCTCCTGTAATGTCAGCGATAATCTCTTTCAACCCGGGCCCGAATAAGGTCTGCCCTTTGAAAGGTATAATAAGCAATTTAGACTTAGAAGTAACATCAGCTGACCAGGATTTTAGCCACAGCGCCCTGCGTGCCTGAATGGCGAATCCTGAATTCTTCGCCGTAAGTTTAGTAAGATGTACTACGGCCTCCGAAATGAATGAATTAGCTAGTTTAAGGACTCTAAGCCTGTCCGTAATGTCGTCCAGAGTAGCTGAACCAATGTTCTCTTCCAGAGACTCAATCCAGAATGCCGCTGCAGCCGTGATCGGCGCAATGCATGCAAGGGGTTGCAATATAAAACCTTGTTGAACAAACATTTTCTTAAGGTAACCCTCTAACTTTTTATCCATTGGATCTGAAAAAGCACAGCTATCCTCCACCGTGATAGTGGTACGCTTAGCTAAGGTAGAAACTGCTCCCTCCACCTTAGGGACCGTTTGCCATAAGTCCCTTGTGGTGGCGTCTATTGGAAACATTTTTCTAAATATCGGAGGGGGTGAGAACGGCACACCGGGTCTATCCCACTCCTTAGTAACAATTTCAGTAAGTCTCTTAGGTATAGGAAAAACCTCAGTACTCGTCGGTACCGCAAAATATTTATCCAACCTACACATTTTCTCTGGTATTGCAACTGTGTTACAATCATTCAGAGCCGCTAACACCTCCCCTAGTAATACACGGAGGTTTTCCAGTTTAAATTTAAAATTTGAAATATCTGAATCCAGTCTGTTTGGATCAGAACCGTCACCCACAGAATGAAGTTCTCCGTCCTCATGTTCTGCCACCTGTGACGCAGTGTCTGACATGGCCCTAATATTATCAGCGCACTCTGTTCTCACCCCAGAGTGATCACGCTTACCTCTTAGTTCTGGTAATTTAGCCAAAACCTCAGTCATAACAGTAGCCATATCCTGTAATGTGATTTGTAATGGCCGCCCAGATGTACTCGGCGCTACAATATCACGCACCTCCCTCTGAGCGGGAGATGTAGGTACTGACACGTGAGGCGAGTTAGTCGGCATAACTCTCCCCTCGTTGTTTGGTGAAATTTGTTCAATTTGTACAGATTGACTTTTATTTAAAGTAGCATCAATACAGTTAGTACATAAATTTCTATTGGGCTCCACTTTGGCATTGCAACAAATGACACAGGTATCATCCTCTGAATCAGACATGTTTAACACACTAGCAAATAAACTTGCAACTTGGAAATACAATTCAATTAGAATAATATTAAAACGTACTGTGCCTTTAAGAAGCACAGAAGATCTATGACAGTTGAAAATTAATAAATTGAAACAGTTATAGCCTCAATCCTTGTAAACACAACTTTAGCAAAGGTTTAATCCCATTAGCAAAGATAACAAATTCTGAAAGCAGGAAACAAATTACAGAATAAACGTTTTTTATCTCAGTCAAACTATAATTCTCACAGCTCTGCTGAGAGAAATTACCTCCCTCAAAATAAGTTTTGAAGACCCCTGAGCTCTGTAGAGATGAACCGGATCATGCAGGGAATACAATGAGTTGCTGACTGAAATATTTGATGCATAGTAAAAGCGCCAAAAAACGGCCCCTCCCCCTCACACACAGCAGTGAGGGAGAACAGAAACTGTCAGAAAACAGATTAAGCAACTGCCAAGTGGAAAAATAGTGCCCAAACATTTATTCACACAGTACCTCAGCAAATGAAAACGATTTTACATTCCAGCAAAAACGTTAAACATAATCTCTAGTTATTAAACAGCTTTATGTATTTCTTACAGTGTAATTCTAGTGAAGTACCATTCCCCAGAATACTGAAGTGTAAAGTATACATACATGACATATCGGTATGGCAGGATTTTCTCATCAATTCCATTGTCAGAAAATAAAAACTGCTACATACCTCTATGCAGATTCATCTGCCCGCTGTCCCCTGATCTGAAGTTTACCTCACTCCTCAGATGGCCGAGAACAGCAATATGATCTTAACTACTCCGGCTAAAATCATAGCAAAACTCTGGTAGATTCTTCTTCAAACTCTGCCAGAGAGGTAATAACACACTCCGGTGCTATTTTAAAATAACAAACTTTTGATTGAAGATATAAAACTAAGTATAATCACCATAGTCCTCTCACACATCCTATCTAGTCGTTGGGTGCAAGAGAATGACTGGGAGTGACGTAGAGGGGAGGAGCTATATGCAGCTCTGCTGGGTGAATCCTCTTGCACTTCCTGTTGGGGAGGAGTAATATCCCAGAAGTAATGATGACCCGTGGACTGATCACACTTAACAGAAGAAAACGCTGTAAAGCGGTATAGGAACTAGCCATGTGAGTTTTCATATACCCAATACAATACTGTCAGCCATGTGAAACCCTCCAGTGCCATCAAACATACAAACTTTTGTTCATAAAAACGTTATTTGCCCCTGCAAATAAAATCGTTTTCACTCAAACATTATGCAACCAGTGTCATTCAATTTTTGGTCCCATAATATACAGGTCCCAGTAACATCCCTTCATTGCATGTAGGATTACTGCTTACCCCTTCCCTCATGGGAACTATGTCAGCCGGTTCTGAAATACCACAGTCTCTCCAGAAAAAAATGACTGAACATACCTCAATGCTTGTAGCATGAAAAACGTTCCCCACACTGAATCTTCTCAAATACTCCTCAGTACTATTATAGATATATTAGGCTAGTTAGGCACAGGATGCAGTTCTCAAATAGAATAGTGCAGACCTAAAATAGGTTTTAGTAAACTGAACACAGAGT